>NW_019957588.1:0-18393 GCF_002910315.2 Salvelinus sp. IW2-2015
CAATGCTTCCCACAGTTGTGTCAAGTTGGCTGTATGTCTTTTAGGTGGTGGAACATTCTTGATACACACGGGAAACTGTCGAGCGGTGCACCTGCTACCATACCCTGCTCAAAGGCACTTAAATATTCTGTCTTGCCCCATTCACCCTCTGAATTGCACACATACACAATCCATGTCTCAATTGTCTCAAGGCTTTAAAATCCTTCGTTAACCTGTCTCCTCCCCTTCATCTACAGTGATTGGAAGTGGATTTAACAGGTGACATCAATAAGGAATCAAATCAAAGTTTATTTGTCACGTGCACCGAATTCAACAGGTATACAACCTTACAGTGAAATGCTTACTTACAGGCCCTAACCAACAGTGCAATTTTGAAGTAAAACATAGGTATTAGGTGAACAATAGATGATAAGTAAGGAAATAAAAAACAACAGTAAAAAGACAGTGAATAATAACAGTAGCGAGGCTATATACAGGCACCGGTTAGTCGGGCTAATTAAGGTAGTATGTACATGTAGGGTTGGTTAAAGTGACTATGAATATATGATAAACAGAGAGTAGCAGTAGCGTAAAAGAGGGGTGGGCGAGTGGTGGGTGGCGGGACATAATGCAGATAGTCCAGCTAGCCAATGTGCGGGGGCACCGGTTAGTCGTGCTAATTGAGGTAGTATGTACATGAATGTATAATTAAAGTGACTGCATATATGATAAACAGAGAGTAGCAGCAGCGTAAAAGAGGGGTTTGGGGGGGACAGTGCAAATCGTCTGGGTAGCCATTTGATTACCTGTTACAAGACTTGGTGCTCCGGTACCGCTTGCCATGCGGTAGTAGAGAGAACAGTCTATGACTGGGGGGGGTGGAGTCTTTGACAATTTTTTGGGCCTTCCYCTGACACGGCCTGGTGTAGAGGTCCTGGATGGCAGGCAGCTTAGCCCCAGTGATGTACTGGGCCGTACGCACTTCCCTCTGTAGTGCCTTGCGGTCGGAGGTCGAGCAGTTGCCATACCAGGCAGTGTTGCAACCGGTCAGGATGCTCTCAATGGTGCAGCTGTAGAACCTTTTTGAGGATCTGAGGACCCATGCCGAATCTTTTTAGTTTCCTGAGGGGGAATAGGCTTTGTCGTGCCCTCTTTACGACTGTCTTGGTGTGTTTGGACCATTCTAGTTTGTTGGTGATGTGGACACCAAGGAACTTGAAGCTCTCAACCTGCTCTACTACAGCCCTGTCGATGAGAATGGGGGTGTGCTCGGTCCTCCTTTTCCTGTAGTCCACAATCATTTTCTAAGTCTTGTTTACATTGAGGGATAGGTTGGTTATTAGGGCACCACCTGGCCAGGTCTCTGACCTCCTCCCTATAGGCTGTCTCGTCGTTGTGGGTGATCAGGCCTACCACTGTTGTGTCGTCTTGCAAACTGAATGATGTTGTTGGAGTCGTAACTGGCCACGCAGTCGTGGGTGAACAGGGAGTACAGGAGGGGACTTTGCACGCACCCCTGAGGGGCTCCAGTGTTGAGGATGAGCATGGCAGATGTGTTGCTACCTACCCTCACCACCTGGGGGCGGCCCGTCAGGAAGTCCAGGATCCAGTTGCAGAGGGAGGTGTTTAGTCCTAGAAACCTTAGCTTAGTGATGAGCTTTGAGGGTACTATGGTGTTGAACGCTGAGCTGTAGTCAATGAATAACATTCTCACGTAGGTGTTCCTTTAGTCCAGGTGGGAAAGGGCAGTGTGGAGTGCAATAGAGATTGCATCATCTGTGGATCTGTTTGGGCGATATGCAAATTGGAGTGGGTCTAGGGTTTCTGGAATAATGATGTTGATGTGAGCCCTTACCAGCCTTTCAAAGCACTTCATGGCTACGGACGTGAGTGCTACGGGTCTGTAGTCATTTAGGCAGGTTGCCTTAGTGTGCTTGGGCACAGGGACTACGGTGGTCTGCTTGAAACATGTTGGTATTACAAACTCAATCACGGACATGTTGAAAATGTCAGTGAAGACACCTGCCAGTTGGTCAGCACATGCCCGGAGCACACGTCCTGGTAATCCGTCTGGCCCCTCGGCCTTGTGAATGTTGACCTGTTTAACGTTCTTACTCACGTCGGCTACGGAGAGCGTGATCACACAGTTGTCCGGAACAGCTGATGCTCTCATGCATGCCTCAGTGTTGCTTGCCTCGAAGCGAGCATAGAAGTGATTTAGCTCGTCTGGTAGGCTCGTGTCACTGGGCAGCTCGCGGCGGTGCTTCCCTTTGTAGTCTGTAATAGTTTGCACGCCCTACCACATAAGACGAGCGTCGGAGCCGGTGTAGTATGATTCAATCTTAGCCCTGTATTGGCGCTTTGCCTGTTTGATGGTTCGTCAGAGGGCATAGCAGGATTTCTTATAAGCTTCCGGGTTAGAGTCCCGTACTTTGAAAGTGGCAGCTCTACCCTTTAGCTCAGTGCGAATGTTGCCTGTAATCCATGGCTTCTGGTTGGAGTATGTACGTACAGTCACTGTGGGGACGATGTCCTCGATGCACTTATTGATCAAGCCAGTGACTGATGTGGTGTATTCCTCAATGCAATCGGAAGAATCCTGGGAACATGTTCCAGTCTGTGATAGCAAAACAGTCCTGTAGTTTAGCATCTACTTCTTCTGACCACTTTTTTATAAACCGAGTCACTGGTGCTTTCTGCTTTAATTTTTGCTTGTAAGCAGGAATCAGGAGGATAGAATTGTGGTCAGATTTTAYCAAATGGAGGGAGAGCTTTGTACGTGTCTCTGTGTGTGGAGTACAGTTGATCTAGAATGTTTTTTTCCCATCTGGTTGYGCATTTAACATGTTGATGGTAAAACTGATTTAAGTKTCCCTGCATTAAAGTCTCCGACCGCTAGGAGCGCCGCCTCTGGGTGAGCGGTTTCCTGTTTGCTTATTTCCTTATACAGCTGAYTGAGTGCRGTCTTAGTGCCAGCGTCCGTCTGTGGTGGTAAATAAACAGACACRAAAAGTATAGATGAGAACTCTTGGCAAATAGTGTGGTCTACAGTTTATCATAAGATACTCTACTTCAGGCGAGCAAAATCTAGAGACTTCCTTAGATTTCGTGCACCAGCTGCTGTTTACAAATATGCACAGACCGCACCCCTCGTCTTACCGGAGTATGCTGTTCTATCTAGCCGATGCAGCGTATATCCTGCTAGCTGAATATCCATGTCATCATTCAGCCATGATTCCGTGAAACATAAGATGTTACAGTTTTTGATGTCATAGCTTTTACCTGGATTCACCTGTTCAGTCTATGTCATGGAAAGAGCAGGTGTCCTTAATGTTTTGTACACTCAGTGTATTTAGTATATGTTTCCCTCACGGGAATTAAACCTTCAACCCTGGTGTTGCCAGCACCATAACCTGTTCTAACCCACTGGAACCATCTCAGCATTGGAACCACAGTGATTGTAATGCTATATACTCCTTCGAAGTGGTTTAGTGAATGTCTGTGTTATGGTCGGTTCTTACCGAGCAGTTATGGTTAATGTTCCTTACTGAATGGTCTTCTGTGTCTCATGCTCAGGCCTAACCGAGGAGCCGAGCAGTAAGTCCGACAGCAGCACTGTCAAACAGAGGAAGACGAGCAAGAAGACCACTGAGGAAGAGCCAAAGGCACGAGCACTGACCTCCACTTGCAGTGACAGGTGAGTGACCCATATCTTCGTCAGCAACTCATTACCCTAGATAGTAGCAGTAATTAGAATGTTAAGTCGTATACAGTGGCAAGAAAACGTATGTGAACCCTTTGGATTACCTGGATTTCTACGTAAATTGGTCATAACATGTGATCTGATCTTCATCTAAGTCACAACAATAGACAAAGTGTGCTTTAACTAATAACACACACATTCTTGTATTTCCTGTCTATGTTGAATACGTAATTTAAACATTCACAGTGTAGGTTGGGAAAAGTATGCGAACCCCTAGGCTAATGATTTCTCCAAAAGCTAATTGGAGTCAGGAGTCGGCTAACCTGGAGTCCAATCAATGAGATGAGATTGGAGATGTTGGTTATAGCTGCACTGCCCTATAAAAAAAACTCACAAAATGTGAGTTCGCTATTCACAAGAAGCATTTCCTGATGTGGCCCATGTCTCGATTTAAGAATTGTTGACTTGCATAAACCTGGAAAAGGTTACAAAAATATGTCTAAAAGCCAGTCCACAGTAAGACAAATTTTGTCTATAAAAAAAAAAAATATTCAGTGTATATATTTTTTAAAGGCATATTTGCTAACGTGAAAAAAGCGCTCATAACTAGAAGTTTCTAATTCATGTGAACGGAAGATTTGCGTACAAATTCATGTCTCATGCGGTTATTGCAAGTGATATGAGGGTAAAATGTTATGAAGTAATGATTCAATCTGATGGGCATGCTCTGTGTCCAATCAGGATGGGCTCGAAGTCGGCCGACACGGACTCAGACGTCCAACGGCACTGCTCGTTCAGCTCGGATGCGGAGCAAGAGAAAGCAGTGCTCCCAGAGGAGAGCCCGCCATTGGCCAGCCCCTTCAATCTCGCCACATCCTTCGATGATGATGTCCTGGACCTAAAGTGATGACAATCCCATCATGCACTTCTCCTCCTCATCCCCCTCTCTTTTCTCCTCCTTCGGTCATTTTGTTTTGGTTGGGTTTTTTGTTGGTTGATTTCTCGTTTTTGTTTTGTTATCTCCTTTGTCTGGGTCTTCATCCTCAGACATGGTGGGTAGGAGGAGTAATAGTGTAAAGTGTGTGTGTGTGTGCGCGTGTTTCATAAGCAGTCGGTCCCCGCAGTCAGTATGTGTGTCTGTGTGTTGCACCGCAGCRAGTAACCCAAAGAAAACGAGGTCATTTGAGGTGGTGTGGTTTGTTCAGAGTACAGATGTCATTATACGGCGAAGGGTTTCTTCTATAAACGAAAACTGAATGTAAATCTACGCACCGAGGCACGACAAAAAATCGTTTCGAAACTGCACCCTCGCGAAGTGGCTACGGCTTACCTTTTATTGTATAATCTGTGATTATTTCCAATTACACTTTCAAATGTAGTATAATATATGCATATTTATGTGTACATCTATTTATACATTAAGATGCATACACATTGACAGACATGAATACCTTTATAGATATATTATAGTAGACATTTTATTCACATATTTAGTAAATGTACAATGTTTTATGCTCTCCATGTCTGTCAGTCTTGTTCTATTTCCTTCCCAACTCTGTGTGCAGGTATACAGGACTGGACTAGAGGCAGAGTTTCCCACAAGTGCCATTTCCCCCACATCCTCCACTAAACTACAACTCCCATCAGCCACCAGTCACCTCTCTAATTGTCTGGTGTCTGACAGTAGCAGTCATCATCATGTATCCCTCTGTAGATAACATCCCACAGTGAGCTAGGTTTAATAAGCATATAGTCAAACACACCTCTAGGGCCTCTAAAAGCACCTACTGTCCTGTCTCTGGCTATCACCTGAGAATCCATGGGTCTACGTCCTCACAGAATGTACAGTCTCCTATACACAGATCGCAATCTTCCCAGACAGTTAGTTTACTGTGGCCCAACACAGTTTAGTCAGGGGCCATATGGCCTGTTAGCGCATCGCCTTTACAGTGGGCCTTTAAAGTCTGTCCACTGTTGGGCCGCTCGTGGCATCGGCTGCCAACAGGACGCCCTCAGCTTATGTGCTTTATAGTGGTATGCAGATTCTTAGCCGCCAGTGGTTCACTTGTTAGTTGGGTTGGAGAATTGATCAAGTGGCCAACTACTTCCATTTAGGAGTGATGTAATGAGGTAACGTAGTCAGCCATAGGGTACATCCCAAATAGCACCCTATTCCCTATTTAGTGCACTGATTTTAACCAAGACCCGTAGAGCTCTGAGTAAAAGTACAGTGCACTATATAGGGAAGAGGCCGCCATCTGGGATGCAGGCAGTGGATGAGAGGCCAGACAGATGGTAGGTACTGTAGCCTACCTCAAGAGTCCTTATAGGAGCTATTTGGTAGAAGGAATTATCTMTCTCCAGCTGTTCACTAGGAGCAAGGCATAACTCACCAAGTGCAATGGAACATTACATAAAACACAAGAGTTATGACGCATGTAGAGCGAGTCGGCTGAAACAGCACAGAGGAAGCCATAACACTTAACCTCCTCTGGTACCAGAGATATAGTAACCAAGCCCAATGATTAGGGTGATATCAGCCTATCAGTACACAGGTCAGCGGTCAGACATCAATCAACCAATCAAATGTATTTATAAAGCCCTTTTTACTTCAGCAGATGTCATAAAGTGCTATACAGAAACCCAGCCTAAAACCCCAAACAGCAAGCAATGCAGATGTAGAAGCACGGTGGCTAGGAAAAACTCCCTAGAAAGGCAGGAATCTATGAAGAAGCCTAGAGAGGAACTCTGAGGGGTGGCCAGTCCTCTTCTGGCTGTGCCGGGTGGAGATTATAAGAGTACATGGCAATTTAAGGCCAGATTGTTTTTCAAGATGTTCAAACGTTCATAGATGACCAGCAGGATCAAATAATAAGCAGTGGTTGTAGAGGGTGCAACAGGTCAGCGCCTCAGGAGTAAATGTCAGTTGGCTTTTCATAGCCGAGCATTCAGAGGTCGAAACTGTAGGTGCAGTAGAGAGAGAGAGAGAGTCGAAAACAGCAGGTCCGGGACAAGGTAGCACGTCGAAGATCTCCACCGCAGGAGCCCGAGGGGGTGCAAAACCGGACAGGAAGATCACGTCTGTGACTCGACCCACTCAAGTGACTCAACCCACTCAAGTGACTCATTACTAGAGAACCATGGGAAATGTGCACTATATGTAGCGTACTTGAGTCAGTCTCACGGTCTCGTGATGAGGTAGCCCTGCCTGCGACTTCAAAATCAATGTCACTCTCGGGCCTAGAGGGTATATCCTATTGGGGTGACGGGCTAAAGGTTTGGACGTTGGTTTCTCCCGTGGAAGACCAGGTTCAGATCCCACCCTGACATACAGGAGGGTATTGTCTTGGCAGTGTCATCCTGAGCAGTGTCAGGGATGAGACATTGGCTAAAGTACCGTTTTGGCTACGTTGTTATTACTACTTTACAGGTCAAGGTGATATTGCTCAGAAGTACACGTGTTAGGGAAAGTTATTGGCTGAAGCATGTGTATCCGTTGGGCTACGTGAGTGCCCTCTGGGTGGTCGGCTTGCGACATGGCACCCCTCTTCTGATCTTGCATGAGCCCCCCCCCGTCGCCTTTTTATCTCTCTCCCTCTCTCATTCTCTTCTGTTACTCTCTGTAATTGCCTGTCTCAATGTGGCCTCCTTCGACACTATTACGTAAAACTGGAGGGATGAAAAAAGGGAATAAATAGGGGTACTATTATTGCAATGGAATTGTACTTATTTATGATGCTGGTTCTTACCATGAGTGTGGGTGAATGGGGGTGGGATGTCTGGCGGTTTGAAGGTCTATAATACAGCTTCTATCACTTTGATCGTTCTCCCTGTTTCTCTCCCCTTTGTTTCCCTTGGCCCTGTTACGTTCACACCGCCCGACTCCTTGATGTTTTCACAGTGGTTTTTGTATCTAAATCAATATTTACTGTTTAGGCTGTTGCTCAACCTCTCTGTGATATGAAAACGGAAGGAGAAAAAAAAGAAATAAAACACCAAGTGTCTTAAAAATAATGTATCGCCATCGTTTTTAATGCCAAGTACTACTTGTAAATGTGTGCGTTTCAAATGTGGCCTCAAATGAAACTGAACTATTATTATTTGAACAAGTGCTGTAGACCACTGCTGTGAAAGTAGTACATTCTGCTCATTGATATGTAATAAATATTTATGAAATTTGAAAACATTTTGTTTGTAGTCTTCCTAATAATGGAATTGTTATTTTTGGCGCTGTGATATAAAAAATAGCTGGAAACCTGATATGTACCCGCCTCTGTAAGGATCTACCTGCTTCAACATCGTAGCCGTCGTACATCGTAGTCAACATCGTAGTCAAATGGCCAAATTTCCCCTTTCATTTTTCAGAATTAATATAAACTTGCAGAGAATCTGGTGTTTCCATGTCAAATGGTTTTGTTATATTTCAGTCTTCTGTGATTTATATAAAGTGTAATATTGGGATGAAACTCATCAACTGACATGGTACAGGTGTCTTATTTAAAAAATAAATTAAAAAACGTAACCATTTGTGAGGTGTATATATTTTTTCAAAGTAGATTTGTTTATGACTACAAAGAAACATTATGTGTGACCCTGATTTAGCCCACCGTTGTAAAATGTTACCTTACACTTTGTCCTCTGCCGTAATCCTTTAAAACTTCTGAATTATTATCAAACAATGTCATACTCATATACCAACCTAAAAAGCTGTCTGGCTCTTTTCTCTTGGCCCAGTTGTGGCCCAGATTTGAATGATTCATACACTTCAGCCAAAAGCAATTTAAAAAAACATGCCTCTTGTTTAATAGTGTTCCTGTCATTTATCATTGGCAAATCTCATAATTGGGAGAGAGCATTAAAGAGAATGGAACCTTGAGATTTGAGAAAGTTAACTTAATGTGAGCTGAGCTCCACTGTAATTAATTGTGTATTCATGATTTATGCTCCAGTTTCTTTTGCCTCGTGGGGAAGGTTTCTGTGAATAGAAGGATATCATGTACGTGTTTTGTCCACTTTGTGGCGTTGTAGCATTCACAGCAGGGCCAGTATTCATGAAGTATCTCGGAGTAGAAGTGGTGATCCGGGATCAGTAAACCCTTCAGAAAACAATGAATGGATACATCTCCTCTCGCATCGTCCAGTTTATGGAGGGAGACAGAAGAGGAGTGGTGAAAGGAAGGATGTTTGGTGTGTGGGAAGATGAATGATGACGAAAAGGGCCTCGCTGCTCAAACAAAACTGTATCGCTTCAGTTTTATTCTCACTCACTAATCTCAATCTGTCACGTCAGTCTTTTTTTCCAACCCCTGTTCCCAGGTAAATTGCCTGGAGACCCACCCTCACCTCCCAATTCTGGCCACCAGTGGTTTGGATCGTGACATTTAATTGTGCCCCCACTGACGAGATCCCCACAGGGTTTGAGGATCCACCTCTCTCGTATGAAGTACTTTACATGTCATTCATACGTCTGTTTTCTCAACTAAATTCGATTTGATTTGTTGTGTTGATGTTAGCCTACACTCATGTATTTCGGTCTACAACTGCTTTGTGGGTATATTCAATTAAATAAACAAGTTAATGACACATGTTCCACAAAAAGAGCAACGTTTTCATATTTCAATCTTAAATATCGCTAGGTTGGTTTTTCACAGGGTGGTCGTTTCATGAAAGAATGAATGAACGGTCCCGTGTGGCTCAGTTGGTAGAGCATGTCGCTTGCAACGCCAGGGTTGTGGGTTCATTCCCCACGGGGGGACCAGGATGAATATGTATGAACTTTCCAATTTGTAAGTCGCTCTGGATAAGAGCGTCAGCTAAATGACTTAAATGTAATTATAAATAGCTTTTTGCTCTTTGTAAGTTCAACATTATTCAATTGTCTGTTGTGTCCTGCATTATATTAAATCACATGTGTACTACTGTAGTACTGAGCAATGCCTATGCCAGAGATAGGAAAAAATAATTATAATAGAACTAATAGCGTAATTTAGTGTAAGACGAGCTCAAAATAAAACGGTGTATCAATTGAATTGATTTGCACATGAATTAAGGGTTAATAGCTGCATAGGAACTCACTTTGTGATCTGAAAGGGAAGTTAATGTGCAATTTACACATTTTCTTTCATATTTCAAATCAATCAAATCCATTTTTATTTGTCACATGCTTCGTAACCAACAGGTGTACACTAACAGTGATACTTACTTACGGGCCCTTCCCAACAATGCAGAGAGAAAAATATAGAAAACAATTATAATATGAGGAATAAATACACAATGAGTAACGATTGGCTATATACACGCGGTACCAGTACCAAGTCGATGTGCACTTCAAATCGTAGAAAGGTCGATTTTTAACATGTTCGTCAAAAGTAGATTGAGGTAATGTATTTATCTTATTAGCTAAACAAAACTCGTTTTTACCAGTGAAATTGTCACGGAAATCAGCTTTGTTTAAAAAGCAGAGATGAAAATAACAATTTTTGCTGTAATGATCTCCAAAATTCTCAGCGGTAGTTCATCACACCGTTGATATAGCAACAGATGCTAATCGAATCCCATTGTGATGCAAGGATGGACACATTTTGGCAAGTGCACAATATTTTTGAATGATAGGCCATTTACTCATCATCATCTACATCCTCCCCCTTGGTCAGATCCTTTGCCACTTCAACCTCGACTTCCAGATCAGCACCAAATCCCGCCTCGACCCACATAGAATCCTGCCTCTATGAAATGAAACCCTGGATGCAACACAACTTCCTCATGCTAAACAGTGACAAAACCCAAACTCTTCCTCATAGGCACCAAAACCACTCAGCAAAGTTGCCAATCTTACTCTCAGCGTTGATGTCACCATTGTCTCTCCTACCCCCCCCCCCCACACACACTCCAACCTTGGCGTCATCCTGGACTCCACCCTCTCCTTCGAACACCACATCCGACAGACTGTCCGATCCTCGTTCTTCCACCTCCGCAAAGTCAGAAAGTGCCAAAGTCAAGTCCTCCCTCTCCCGTCCTGCCGCTGAAACCCTCATCCATGCGTTCATCACCTCCCGTCTTGACCACTGCAACTCACTGCTATCCGGCATCAATCCAAGCTCCCTCCTTAAGCTCCAAATGGCTCAGAACTCTGCAGCCTAACTATTCACCCACACTAAGTCCTGGCAGTACGTCATCCCTGTCCTCTGTGAATGCACTGTCTCCCAACGCATTAAATACAAGACCTACAAAGCCCTTCACCACCTGCCCCCCCTTACCTCTCCAACCTTCTCCCCTACAAACCCACACTCTGACTCCATTCCACCACAGCAGGCCACCTTGCTGTTCCCAAGTCCGAGCTTTAGCGACAAGGCCTTCTACAAGGTTGCTCCAAGGCTCCACCATCACCATCTTTCAGTCCCTCCTAAAGACCCACCTCTTCACCATAGCCTACCCCTAAGACCCCCCCCACACACACACACTCTCCAACACTGTGCCACGTGGATGATGGGGCAGTAGGTAGCCTAGCGGTTAAGAGCGTTTGGCATGTAACTGAAAGGTTGCTGGTTCGAATCTCAAAGCTGATTAGGTGAAAAATCTGTACAGTCGTGGCCAAAGGTTTTGAGTATGACACATATGAATTTTCACAAAGTCTGCTGCCTCAGTTTGTATGATGACAATTTGCATATACTCCAGAATGTTATGAAGAGTGATCAGATGAATTGCAATTAATTGCAAAGTCCTTCTTTGCCATGCAAATGAACTGAATCCCCCAAAAACATTTCCACTGCATTTCAGCCCTGCCACAAAAGGACCAGCTGATATCATGATTCTCTCGTTAACACAGGTGTGAGTGTTGACGAGGACAAGGCTGGAGATCACTCTGTCATGCTGATTGAGTTCGAATAACAGACTGGAAGCTTCAAAAGGAGGGTGGTACTTGGAATCATTGTTCTTCCTCTGTCATCCATGGTTACCTGCAAGGAAACACGTGCCATCATCATTGCTTTGCACAAAAAGGGCTTCACAGGCAAGGATATTGCTGCCAGTAAGATTGCACCTAAATCAACCATTTATCGGATCATCAAGAACTTCAAGGAGAGCGGTTCAATTGTTGTGAAGAAGGCTTCAGGACGCCCAAGAAAGTCCAGCAAGCGCCAGGACCGTCTCCGAAAGTTGATTCAGCTGTGGGATTGCGGCACCACTAGTACAGAGCTTGCTCAGGAATGGCAGCAGGCAGCTGTGAGTGCATCTGCACGCACAGTGATGCGAAGACTTTTGGAGGATGGCCTGGTGTCAAGAAGTGCAGCAAAGAAGCCACTTCTCTCCAGGATAAACATCAGGGACAGACTGATATTCTGCAAAAGGTACAGGAATTGGACTGCTGAGGACTGGGGTAAAGTCATTTTCTCTGATGAATCCCCTTTCCGATTGTTTGGGGCATCCAGGAAAAAAGTTTGTCCAGAGAAGACAAGGTGAGCGCTACCATCACTCCTGTGTCATGACAATAGTAAAGCATCCTGAGACCATTCATGTGTGGGGTTGCTTCTCAGACAAGGGAGTGGGCTCTCTCACAATTTTGCCTAAGAACACAGCCATGAATAAAGAATGGTACCAACACATCCTCCGAGAGCAACTTCTCCCAACCATCCAGGAACAGTTTGGTGACGAACAATGCCTTTTCCWGCATGATGGAGCACCTTGCCATAAGGCAAAAGTGATAAATAAGTGGCTTGGTGAACAAAACATCGATATTTTGGGTCCATGGCCAGGAATCTCCGCAGACCTTAATCCCATTGAGAACTTGGTCAATCCTCAAGAGGCGGGTGGACAAACACAAACCCACAAATTCTGACAAACTCCAAGCATTGATTATGCAAGAATGGGCTGCCATCAGTCAGGATGTTGCCCAGAAGTTAATTCACAGCATGCCAGTACGGATTGCAGAGGTCTTGAAAAAGAAGGGTCAACACTGCAAATATTGACTCGTTGCATCAGCTTCATGTAATTGTCAATAAAAGCCTTTGACACTTATGAAATGCTTGTAATTATACTTCAGTATTCCATAGTGACATCTGACAAAAATATCTAAAGACACTGAAGCAGCAAACTTTGTGGAAATTAATATTTGTGTCATTCTCAAAACTTTTGGCCATGACTGTACATGTTCCCTTGAGTCGCTCTGGATAAAAGTGCCTGCTAAATGACTCAAATGTTTAAAAAAATTGCCACTACAGGATACTCATCTTAATCTAATGTCAAAGGTAATGCATCGCTGTACGAATATTGTCGTTATAGAAAAGCCATTACATGGAGATGAGCCCTGGGCAGGGGAGTGGGGCTCCCTGGCCCTGTGAGCTGCTCTATGCAGCAGTCCCTTACCATAAAGAAAAACTGCTCAAAATATGTTTCAAACTCATGGCCCATTAAAGGTGTCTCCCTGTCATGCCGAACGAGCCGCATGTTGGATAGTGCCGAAAACATAATTTTCGGCCATGTCCATGCAAAACTGCTCTTTTTCATGGACATGGACGATAATCATGCGTTCGGCACTCTACACCAAGCCGCTCGTTCAGCATGACGGGGAGACACCTTTAATGGGCCATGAGTTTGAAGCAGTTTTTCATGGACATTGCCGAAAATCATATTTTTGGCCTTATCCACCACGCCTCTCGTTCGGCATGATGGGAGTCACCGTTTCTGGATGATGAATTTGAAACATATTTTTTAGCAGTTTTTCATGGACATGGACGGACGATAATCATGTATTCGGCCCTCAACCTCGCCGCTCGTTCGACTTAACTGGAGATCTCGTTTCGGGGTCAGGAATTTGAAACATATTTTTGAGCAGTTTGTCATGGACATGGCCGAAAAACATGTGTTTGGCCCTCTCCAACATATTGCTCGTTGTGCATGACTGGAGACACCTTTATCGTCACGAGTTTGAAGCAGTTTTGTCATGGACATGGCCGAAAACATTCGGCCCTCTCCACCAAGCTAATTGTTCTGAATGACGGGAGACACCGTTTCGGGGTCACAAATTCCAAACATGATTTTTATGGACATCGCCGAATATCACGTTTTCAGCCCTCTCTATACCACACCGCTCGTTCGTCATGACTGTAGACACCTTTTATGGGTCGGTGACGGTGACGGGAAAAACAGTTTCTTGGTCACGAATTTTAAACATATTTAAATATCTCCAATTTTGGAGAGCAGAGTGGTCAGTCCTTACAGTAAAGGGCAGRCCACCCAGGTAGTACTTGAAGTGTTTGACGGAGGCCACAACAGCCAAGAGCTCCCGCCGGGTGACACAGTAGCGGCGCTCATGTTTGTCAAATGTTTTGCTGAAGTACGCCACCACTCTCTCCCCCTCTGGCCCCACCTGGGCCAGCACCCCTCCCATGCCCACATTGCTTGCGTCTGTGTCCAGGATAAAGGGCAAGGTGAGGGCGAGCACGGGGGCCTCGATCAGTGCACGTTTGAGGGTGTTGAAGGCCTCCTCACACTCCACTGTCCAAGTGAAAGCCTTGTCCTTCGGCAGCAGGCGGTTCAGGGGAGCAGCGACGCTTGAGAAGCYCCSTACAAACCTCCTGTAGTACGAGGCCAGGCCCAGGAAGCTCTTCAGCTGACGCTGGTCGGTGGGGGTGGGCCAGTCTCTGACAGCCCCCACCTTGTCCTCCATSGTGCTGATCCCCTCCTTCCCCACTCGGTGGCCCAAGAAGGACACCTCTCTCCTCATGAAGTGGCACTTMTCGGGGTGGAGCTTCAGACCTGCGGCAGCCACCCTCTCCAGCACACGCCGTAGCGCCCCCAGGGCTGACTGGAAGGAGCTGCCATGGGCCAGGATGTCATCGAGGTATACCAGACACTGCTGTCGGGGGATGCCATCCAGCACCCTGTCCATCAAACGCTCAAAAGTAGCTGGAGCGTTGCACAGACCGAAGCACAGGACCTTGAACTGCCAGTGTCCTCTGTTAGTGGAGAATGCCGTTTTGGCTCTGGCCTCTGGGGAGAGGGGCACCTGCCAGTAGCCACTGCGGAGGTCTAGTGAGGAGAACCAGGAGGACCCCCTAACCAGGTCCAGCGACTCATCGATACGTGGTATGGGGTATGAGTCCTTCCTGGTTACCTCATTCAGCCGCCTGTAGTCCGCACAGAAACCTCAGCTTGCCCCCTTCTTCGGAACCATGACGACTGGCGCCGCCCAGGGGCTGTCTGAGGGCTCGATGAAGTCCGCCCGCTGCATCTCCAACACAGCCTTGTCTGCCGCCTCCTGGCGTGCCAGCGGAATACGGCGGGGACGCATCTTGATGGGTCGAATATCACCTGTTTCGATCTCATGCTGCACCAGATGAGTCTGACCCACCTCTTCCTCACTCAGCGCAAAGCTGTCTCTGAATTCAAACAGCAACTGCCACAACCGTTCCTGCTGCTCGGGGTCAAGACCAACACAGTTCCTCCCCCATATCTCTCTCACTGCAGACAGTGTCCTCTCCTCTCCCATCTGGGGTAGCTGGGCTGGGGGGGTGCGGCCCGGGCTCTCAGAGGGCTTTGTCGTGGAGGTAGCTGGGGAATGTCACCACACAGATGTGGGGGAGGGGGGCAGCCATGAGTTCCTGCTGCTTTAACTGTTGGAGTAAAGGGTTTTGTTGGGTTGAGTGAATGTGACATTAGGGGGGGGCATGGTGACTGCCGGCCCTCCCTGGAAGCTCAGTGTGCCCCCATTTAGGTCTAACTGGCAGCCTGTGCTCCTAAGTAAGTCCAACCCCAGTATACAAGGGTCCTGCACAGCCGCCACCCACACAGGATGACGCACAGACCTGCCCCCTACGGTCAGAGTCATTATTCCCTTCCCTTTCATGGGTGCCAGCTCACCTGTGACTGTGTGGAGCTGCACAGTTGTGGGCTAACACCGAGTCCAACCTGGCACAATATCTGACCTCACCAGGGTTACTGTGGACCCAGTGTCCACCAGGGCAGAGCAGGGCACCGCCTCCACAGTGACAGGGACATGACAAAAGTCCCCAACACAGGTCCGGCCCACCACAACAACAGGCTCCATCCKCTTGCCCTCGTCTGCTTCTGGGGGAAGTGGAGCCTTGCTTCCCCGTCTGTGCCGGTGGGCTCCTCCTGAAGGAGATGGTGGTTGGGATAGAAAGCCAGGTGTCCGCACTACCCGGTCTATGCGGACCCCGAGCCGTTTCCCTGAGCTCTAGGGGACATGGGGCAATCTCGGCGCAGATGGCCTGGCTGGCCACAACAACAGCAGACCCTGGGACCAGTGCGTGTGTTTCGTGCCGCCTGTAGCGACACAGCACGAATGAGTTCTGTCATTTCAGCCACCCATGCAGGCTTTTCCGGCTCCGGGCTGCTCTGCCCCCCAGCTCGCACAGAGGGTCTGTCTCCCTGTACCCCCACCAAAGCCCCAGCTGAAGCCCCAGCCCACACCAGCTCCCTCTCCAAAGCCATCTCCAAGGCTATCTGCAATGACTCAGGATGAGCCAGCTGGGTCTGTATGCGCATCTCCGTAGGAGAGAGCGCCTGTATGAACTGGTCCCGTGCTAGCTCGCTCTGCACGGAGGGGGGCATGTGAGCATATGCCCGCCGAGAGAGGCTCTCAATGTCATTAGCTAGCGCCCGTAGAGGCTCTCCAGGCTGCCTGCGTCTATTACTCAGTTCGGAGTGCAGTAGCCCGGGCTGTACACACTGTCCATAGCGCCTCCTCAGTGCTCCCACTAAATCACGTCTGTCCTCGGGGCTAATCAATATCAAACAGGCCAGAGGCATAAAGCCAACTGCAAGTGCCCTATCTTCATTCGACCACCCCCTAAAATRAGCTAACAGTTCAAACTGAGCATGAAAAGCTTCCCAATCCGRAATACTTYGGGGTCTTAACAGATAAAACTGGATGCCGCCATGTTTGTTTACATCCTGAGCCCCAGATTCCTCGTCCCACCGCGTCTACGTCACCCCTTCGGTCTGCCCACCAGAATCCGCGCGAATCACAGTCGACGAAGAACTCATGCCCGCTTCAGCCGCCATCACTCTAACGTCCCCCCTCAAGCGGCCTCTGGGCTCCGACGCCCTGGCGATCTCCTCAGCCAGATCCTCTGACGTCCATGCACACGCACCTCCTTGGCCATAATTGTCCCCTTCCTCCACCTTCACTTTCGGATTTCCTCGAAGCATTTTCAACCTCCGTTCTCACCTACGGTAGCTAGCCACAGAAGTCAGCTAGCTAGCTGGCTAACTTTTATCAACGTTTTTACTTCTGACATCAATGTAATGACCTGACTAGATCATAAAGGAACAATTGTGCAGACAGAGGGTTGAGTTTACGAATTGACGGTTTATTATCCCAGTAGTGTCACGCCCTGGATATAGAGAGGCTTTTTATTCTCTATTTTGGTTAGGCCAGGGTGTGACTAGGGTGGGCAGTCTATGTTCTTTTTTCTATGTTGTTGGTTTTCTATGTGTTTGGCCTGGTGTGGTTCCCAATCAGAGGCAGCTGTCTATCGTTGTCTCTGATTGATAGCCATACTTAGGTAGCCTGTTTTCCCATTTTGAGTTGTGGGTGATTCATTTCTGTTTAGTGTGTGTTGCACCTGACGGAGCTGTTTCGGTTGTCACTTTGTTGTTTTTTAGTGTTCAGTTTCTATTAAACATGACGAACACTTACCACGCTACGTTTTGGTCTTCACCTTCTTCCGACGACAGCCGTTACAAGTAGCCCACGCCAAATAAACGAAAGATACCCCACAAGCCAACTGTGACCTTCTCTTGTGAAACCCAGACGTAAGAGAGAGAACAATGGCTAAACCTGGTCTTAACTTCCAACGCTCCATCCTCCTGCCCAACCCCCCTCCACGCCACTCCACCAACCACCAGGATGCCCGGCATCAGAACATTCCAGGCATCCCCGTGATTGGCAGATAGCAGGTTGATTGGCATGTCGGACCCCGCGAACACTGGTAGGTACAACACAACCCACTAATAGCCTACCACATAACACACCGCTGTCTGTGTGGGTCGCTACAATACATTGCCTTATTTAAAWWAAAAAAATTGCTATCATGCTATAATCGGCATAGTTTCTCAGACCAAATCTTCATTCTGATCATACTCCAGTAAAATACACGCAACAGGGAATGCAAAAAGAAATGGCTTCTGCAAAGCACATATACATTGTCCAATCAACATCCACACATTGATTTCATTCTTCGGGTCTTTATTCAAACACAAACACACTTGGAATAAAATGCTCTTTCAGTGTCTTGTTGCAGGTTGTGCAATGTTCAAAAGTGTGTGAGAGATTAGCATTAATGTGTGTGGGGTCAAGTTTGGACGGTTGTACATATGCAAATAGCCGAGATTGTATATTTCAGGACCATGGACAGCAGCGATATCTGTCATCCAGCCCCACATGACAGTAGACAGCGGTCATCTCATGTGAAGTTGGCACTGGGGAACTTCCATGTAATGAGAAACGAGGCCTAGGAGGCAAAAAGACTGAAGGAGAAGACTCCCACAGGAACTCTATGCTAAACTGTTCTGCCATATTAATTTCAAATGTTACATCTTTCTATTTGTAAATAATAAGGAATACATCTGCAAATAATTGAAACTGACTATTCAAACTACACTGTACAGCTTTAGTGTGTCTGTGCATCATAGGTACAACTGTAAGCAATTCCGTTCTCAAATTTTTATTTATTTTATTTTTATTTTAC
>NW_019957588.1:21499-30597 GCF_002910315.2 Salvelinus sp. IW2-2015
CCACCTGAATGTTGTGGACATCACCCCTAATACAGAGGCAGATCCGGCTTCTTCCCACCTGAATGTGGTGGACATCATCCCTAATACAGAGGCCGAGCCCATCTCTTCCCTCTTGGAGGTTGTGGACGTCACACCTGAAGAAAGGACTCTCACGATGGCCGACTTCGCCACTCTGCCAGCTGACATCCAAGAGGGTGAGTAACACTTAGAGAGCACTCTGACAGGTTCCGTTTGTCATGACATCTTAGCAGAACCTTTCAACTGGCCAGTGTTTAGAACCTACGGTTTGTATTTGTTTACATTCTGTTCCTKTTTTTTCCCTTTCCAGAGGATGTTGCTGTGGTCATCCCGGATGTCACCCCACACGTCACCAAGGACGTGACACTGGATGTTCCATGCAGAGCTAGGAAAAGGGCAGTTCGGCGATTATTTTGCAGGCTTTGGAGGGCAGTGTGCAGCTGCGCCTACCACAAGGAAGAGGAGGAACAATATTAATTATTCATCAGACCTTCAGAAATGGGATTGAACCATAGACCATTAAATTATTTGCATTATGATTGGATTCAATTCTGCTTTTCTTCTGTTTACTACTTCATTTCAGAAAATGTCTATAAACTTTGACTTTGCAAGTGTGGAGTAGGTTGTGTAAATAAGTGGGATACATCCCAATTTTAATGCCTTTAATAATTTACTTTGTACATTTATTATTTGACAACAAAAAAACGGAGGGCGCTCAACCAACATTGAGTTGAGGTGCAACCAAAAATTTGAATCATAGAAAAATAAAAAGCCCAACTCTTGCTCACTATTAAAAAAAAGCATTGTTTTATTCAGGCAAGGTTAAAAGATTGGCCTCCCGGGTGMCGCTGTGCTGTGCCACCAGAGACCCTGGGTTCGCGCCCAGGTTCTGTCGCAGCCGGCCGCGACCGGGAGGTCTGTGGGGCGACGCACAATTGGCCTAGCGTCGTCCAGGTTAGGGAGGGATATCCTTGTCTCATCGTGCACCAGCTACTCCTGTGGCGGGCCGGGCGCAGTGTACGCTAACCAAGGTCGCCAGGTGCACGGTGTTTCCTCCGACACATTGGTGCGGCTGGCTTCTGGGTTGGATGCGCACTGTGTTAAGAAGCAGTGCGGCTTGGTTGGGTTTCGGAGGACGCATGGCTTTCGACCTTCGTCTCTCCCGAGCCCATGCGGGAGTTGTAGCGATGAGACAAGATAGTAACTACTATCAATTGGATACCACGAAATTGGGGAGAAAAACGGGGTAAAAAAAAGATATATATATAAAAAAGGTTAAAAGATTAATGTTTTGGCCTAGTCTATGCAAGTTGTGTTTGCCCAGTAAAAAGGTGACCCAGACTCACCATGGTTCTTGAGGGTTGAAGACAGTGAAAGTAAATGGGACTTMTAAATTCTTGAATAAAATTCTTTYATGAACATGAATTTAAATACAATTGACTTGAGGATCAGAGCAGGCCTGAAGGCCCTCTGCCTCTACCTCTGTGTGGTTCATCTCAACCAAGAGGTTGTGTGGGTTGTCATTATCTCTGTGGGTGTGAATCACTATGACCATAGTCTGCCTGCCATTTGGCTGATCAGAAGCCTTCTGCTCTTTCTTGCTCACACGAACAGGAGGCATGGCCTCTGGGGTAACCTCCTCCTCTTTCTGACTGTGTTCGACTGAGGTCACTCGTTRTCTCTCCCTGGGTGTTGGATAGTTCCTCCTCCTCTGTGTCTTTGTGAGTTTGGAGGGAGTTATCCTGTTCCGGCTCCCTCTAAGGGTGTGCACCTTAATCTCTTTCGTTGTGTTGAGGGATTCAGTGGTTTTGGAGGGTCTAAAGTTCGATCTCTAGCGATGAGTGTGGGGGCTGTCCCGTGGTGCTGTCCCTCTCCCTCCTAAGGAGGAGCCACTGAGACATGTGATGAGGCCAAGGAAGATCACTCTGCAAGGACGGGATAGGACACATCACAACACTGCTGCTCATTCATATTCAAACACACCTCAGAGTACGCACACAAACATGGACGCCAACCGCCCCACACACACAATGAACTTACCTGTACATATCAGAATCATACATTCGACAGCCACCTCTTCCCCCACATGTATTGATCCCCCACCTCAAACATGTTGAGTCAATTCCAGATGCTGGAATGGTGCTGGAATGCAGGTACAGTAGGGRCTAGTATGTAATGATGTGATACCATGTGTACCCCATATCCTGTGTTTGTGTTGATGTTTTTTAAATTGTATTTAACTTTTATTTAAACAGGGAGTCACATTGACATTAAACATCTATTTTACAAGAGTGCCCGGTTGCGCTCAAGATGGCGACATAAGAGGGTGTAACATTTCTAGCTGAGGAACAATTTTTGGGTTTTCTCACAAAGTTTATAGTTTTTTTTTTCTCACAAAACATTATATCTAACCATACAATGTAGCTATTTTGAAAAATGTTGTAATTAATCAAACCATTGAAATATATTTTTGACGATTTCCAACGAACAAGCTAGCTATCGAAAAGTTTCAGCGTGTGTAGTTAAGTTAGCCTGCTAACGTCTTCATAGCTAGTAGCATGTAATCAGGACATGACCAAACTGTTGCTGAGATGATGGATGTTGAAACTTCCAAGGAGAAAAGAGGCATTGTTGAAACTCACGTATATGCTTGCAGTGTTAAAAAGGGGGTGAATGGAATTCATACCCGAATACCCCAACCAAGGAGCAACTTCCAAAGAAGCTGAGAAGTGAACCATCAATGAGCCAGCTACAGTACAAAGAGAGCGCAGATGAGAGCGCAAATCAAAGAGAGCGCAGATGACATCATGGTTTTGGTGTAAAASAACACTATCAGTATCGTTAACCTGAAGAAATCGATTGATTTCAGTGCTGAGGAAGTAAAAACTCTGAAGCAGCAGAACGCAACATTGGACATTCAGGTTGCAAAGTAGGAAAAGAAACTCACTGAAATGGAGTCAAGGGTAAACGAGAATGACCAGTATAGTCGGAGATGGAGTCTTCGAATTTATGGAATAGCTGAAAAATGTGACGAGAACATCAAAGCAAGAGTGAAGGACATTTGCAGGGCAATAGTCCCGGAGGAGGAGTGAAATGTTGTTGCAGGTTCTCTGGATGTAGTGCACCGCCTGGGTAGGCTGAGAGATGGGGAAAACATGGGAAATGGGAAAAATAAATACTGGAATTGTGCCTGTGTTATGAATATGTTTGGAAGTTACTGGGAYCTAATGAAATTTGATATAAGGCTTTTTGCTATTTCAATAGGGAAAGAAATTGCTCGTGCCAAGAGAGAGAAATAATATGACATCATAAAGGGAATAATGGATTATACAAAAAAAAAGTGAACTAACTAATCAGGAATTACTGGAGCTATCATCATTGCAAATGCAGTTAGACTGTATCTACGAGGGAAAGGCGACATATGTAGCAAACATTGCTAAGAAGATAGATAATGATTTCAGGGATTTTTGTGATGACGAGTTATCATAAATTGAGAAAACACTGTATTAAAAGCCTTAAGGACAATAGGTCCCCTGGAAATGATGGTTTAATAAGCAAGTTTTATAAAGCATTCAATGATAAATTGATTCCTTTCAATCTTGCTATGTTTCAAAAATCGATAGAAAAAGGGGAGTTACCGGCTTCCTTAAAGCAAGGTGTAATTACTTTGATTCCCAAACCTAATCCCAAACCTAATCAACCTGTACTGACCTCGCCTTCTGGATGATAGCGGGGTGAACAGGCAGTGGCTTGGGTGGTTGTTGTCCTTGATGATCTTTATGGCCTTCCTGTGACATCGGGTGGTGTAGGTGTCCTGGAGGATACTGTCACGCCCTGACCTTAGTTATCTATGTTTTCTGTATTATTTTGGTCAGGTCAGGGTGTGACGAGGGTGGGTATGCTTGTTTGTCCTGTCTAGGGTTTTTGTATGTCTAGGGTGAATTAAATATCACCAGCTACCTAACTTCATATTAGCTCTCTATCTTGATGTATTTATCACTGTAAAAAACAAACTCCAAATGCATTTGTAGGTAGCTAGCTAACAGCCATGGAGGGTGAAAGGATAGCAGCACCAACTGTCAGTGAGAGAGGAGGCTATTCTGGATAGGGCAGGTACTTTTGTGTAGATCTTGTCCCTAGAAGTGAGGACGGAGATAATAGTAACATAATATTCAGTGTGGTGTAAGTTGACTATAATGAAGTCTGTTTCTTGTGAGGTTTTCTATCCTCAGATAAAGAGCGCTATGTCTACATATGAAGAGGTCCCAATGAAGAGCAGTGGTTTTCAGTCCTGGGGACTCAAAGAGGAGCACATTGTTGTTTTTGCCTCAGRACTGCACAGCTGATTCAAATGATCAACTCATTATCAAGCTTCAAGTGGTATTTATGTATTCATTTGTGATGCCATCCTTGATATGATCCTGTTATTGTCACATGCTACACATGTACATATGTGTGCCCATGCATCTATCAATCCAATGTTATCATGATTTGTTATCAGGGATATTATACTTTAGTAATCCACAATGACCTGGTGATGTAAAAGTCTAATAATTACATTGTCTTCCATATTCCTACAGATACCTTGTAATTGGAGATACCTTCAAAACGATTGCCTACAGTTACCGTGTAGGGCACTGCAAGGTTGGGTGACAAGGGCCATCTGGGACTGCCTCCTGGAGGAATTCAGGTGTGTGAAGGCTACCTGTGTCCTGCATAACTTCATGTGGATGGACTCGAGGACCAGGAGAGGATCTGCAGCTCGCCGCCGTGTCCCAGAGGAGGAGTCTGCTGCTCTGCAGGATGTTTCAAGGATGGGGTTCAACAACGCAGCAAGAGAGGCAATCCGTGTGCAGCAGATCTTCACCTCCTACTTCTTCAAAGAGGGTGCTGTCCCCTGGCAACACCATAGACTACACTATGCACAACCAAAGGCTCTTTTAAGAGCCATTCACATTGCAATAAGATTATTCTACCATTTACTTAGCTATATGTCAACTGCAGTTATTCAATTCACAGTTTCTCTCCCTTTGATTTCTACCTCTCGTGTGAGGGTGCTGTTTAGGTAAGGGTGTGATGTCTGCAAAAACAAAACAGGCTATTTTAAATCACACATATTGAAAAAATGTAGAACAATTAGACACCCTATAACCCACACCTACACACTCATGTATCAATCTGWTTGATGGATTGTGTTGTGCAGTAAGCAGGCTCAGGTGTATAACTGTGGCTCCTTCCACCTTCAAAGAATAGGCAAGAGGGCCAACCATGGAGAATAGTAAGACACTTCATTATTTATATAACTACGCTATATTGTTTGTCCTTGTGTGTCCATTCATGTTTTTCAACATAAAGTACTCTGCAGCCACTTAGTGTGGTGTGGACACCAGGTGTGGCCACACACAGATTCCTGTTGAACACTGTCGCTTTAACTACCTTATTTTCTCAATAACATTCTCTCTCCTTCCCTTCATCCCTCTCTCACCTTCTCCCTAAATCCTCTAGGTTATATCAGCTGTTTCGGTGAACCCCTCCTGCATCTGAACTGGCTACATCGAGGGCACAGCATGATCAGATGTGAGAGGTCACTTGGTCAGGTCAACAGGAAGTATTATTAAAGAGATGCTTTACATTGAAATACAGATAGATGCAGTTGTCCCAGAGTTAATGATCCAAGGTCAATTTTGCATTTCACTTCCTGATTGATGACTAACAATGTCAGAATAAAAAATGAAAACACAAGGCTTAAACATGCTATCTCTATCTCCATCTGTCTCYTCTGCAGATATGTTTTGATGTGAGAGGATGCCAACCCCCAGTCCCATCATCGCCACCTCACCTGCTTTTAAGATGACCTTTGGGCCGACGAGAGACACTATTATGTAATTGTGATGAACTGAGAATATTTAGGTAGCACTGTAATTCATTAATCATGTGCTGCCTTCCCTGCTCCTATGTGCTTACCTCTTTCCCTTTCTGTATTTTACACCTCTCCCGCCACCTCCTCTTTCTTCCTCTGTTTTTATAATGCACAACAGATGTGCTTGTGATTGAACTTGTATTTATAACACTTGGATAATGAGCTTTTCAATAAAGCGTTTCACATTCTCTACTGGTTGAAATGAAGTGTAATTTGATGAAATACTATACCTATCCTGTGTTTACCGATCAATGCAGGTTAAGGAAACTAGATGTTGAGATGAACTGGTTTTAGAGTATTTACATGATGCATAGGGAGTGTAGTGTTCTGTTTTTAAAATTATATTTCTGTATATATGAATTAACTAGTTAAACCTGTTTCTAGTCTATATAGTTACAATGTGTAACCATTGATGTCCAGGACCAAGATTGTAAAGTGTATAATTGTAATACATACATGCAGACACAGAGCTTCAAAGACATTAATACCTAAACTGCACATTTATTTGCCAAGGTAGAGTACATGATCAGTGAATATATTAAATGTACAGGCCACAATGTGGGGATCTCATGCATGGTAATAACTACATGTATATACGACTTGCATCCTTCGTACAACTGATATTATATTCTACTCAATCCATAGGCTTCATTAATGTCATTCAGGCTGTTTTGAAGTTGTACAACTGGCTATGATAGCTGAGGTTCATAGCTAGGTTATGAACATATGTATACCAAACGTTTGGGTCCATACACAGATCGGCTAGATAGCTAGCTACACATCCATAGGCATACAGGCATTTTAATCATCCACTGCACAATAGCAGAACATAGCTAGCTACGTTATTTCATCTACCTGCATGGAAATATCAGCAAGGCAAGCTTACACAATTGTACATTCAATTTGCAGTAAATTCTTTAGCTAGCTAGATTCTATACATCCACTGTTTCACAAACGACAGCCTGTTTGCTGTGTTGTTTCAGGAGTCCCTTGATATAAAAATTGATTAATTTAGGGGGGGGGGGGTAAATCATATTTTAGGCCTACCGACGTCCTGAATCCTACCCTTTAACTTTTTGTCTGAAAATTAAATATACATTTTACTCAAATGCGTTACCCACCCCAGTCAGCAGATGACGATGTGCGACTTTAAGGAAATGCTGCTAGTGTGACGTGTAATCTAGTGGACGGAACGCTTCTTTCAACAGCAGCAAGTTAGTCAGCCAACTCGGTAGCTTGCTAGCCAAAATAGCCGAACCAATAAAGCTCTTTAGACGCTTTCGTGTATATTAGCCACTGTGTTTTAAACCCACTTCTGTCGTCTAGTTAGTTATCCGATTTAATTTCATATTTACGGTGTTGTTGTTATTAGTCAGCTAGCGGGCTGGTTAAGTTAGCATTATCCTAGCTAGCTAACATCCCCGACCATGAGTTCACTAAGCTACTCTCCTCCTGTTAAAGAAGAAGGGGTTTGCTGGACGGAGAAAGATGCTCTGGGGCTGAACATTGTCGTGAAAGAGGAGGAGGAAGAAGTGTCTGTTATCGTCCAAAACGAAGTTGGGGGTGAGGCTGTTACCTTGAAAGAAGAGGAAGACGCATTCAGAGTGAAAGAGGAGGTGGATGTTACTGTGAAAGAAGAGGAGGATGAGAAAGAGGAGGATGCAGTGAAGGAGGAGAGAGAGATAACTGTCACATTGAAAGAGGAGAAGGAGGAACAAGAAGAGGAGGAGAGAGAAGATCTGATTAACACCAGTGAGTATTGAGTGATTCCTCATGAAACCAGGACAAAAAATACCATGATTTGGGGGATTCTCACGAGATTTAATCCACAGAATGGTGTTTTGGAGAAAGGATGATTGTATATTTTACATTTTGTATTTAAAAGTTTAATTTAGAAATAATTAATCAAAGGTGSCATATTTATGACATTTTGGCCTTACCTAAGCTTCCTTTAAGACTCCATKATGTTTTGTCTGTAGAATACAGAAATATCTTAACATGAATATTGATATTTTGTGTGTTTATTAGTAATTTTTTTTAAAATGTTTTAAACATAAAATACTCTACGGCATATCAAAGTTAGAGAGTGGGATCTCTGCTCCGTTTAGAGGGTGGGGATCTCTGCTCCGTTTGGAGAGGGGGAATCTCTGCTCCATTTAGAGAGGGGGAATCTCTGCTCCGTTCGGAGGGTGGGATCTCTGCTCRGTTCGGAGAGGGGGAATCTCTGCTCCATTTTGAGAGGGGGAATCTCTGCTCCATTTTGAGAGGGGGATCTCTGCTCCGTTTAGAGAGTGGGATCTCTGCTCCGTTTAGGGTTATGATCCAATCTGTAAGTGTAACGGAGTTTAGAACGTGCAGTGAACTCACTCCACATTTAGCTTGAAATGTCTCGGATGGAGCCATTCAAGAGGTACCTTGGGGGAGGTCACGTTGTGAAGCAGAGGTCCCGAGGTAAAAGCAGGTGAATCAGGGGGAAGTGCTGCTCTGGTGGGCGTGGTCAAAGACCTCTATTTTCATGTCATCTGACCAAAAACACTGGTTCCAATCCGAGTGCCATTTATCAAACTTCAGGCGGTGCTATGGTCAGGTGACATGAAAATAGAGCTCTTTGACCACGCCCACCAGGCYGTGCTATGGTCAGATGACATGAAAATAGAGCTCTTTGACCACGCCCACCAGGCGGTGCTATGGTGGTGGGAAAAGTACCTAATTGTCATACTTGAGTTAAAGTAAAGATACCTTTAATAGAACATTTCTCAAGTGAAAGTCACCCAGTAAAATGCTACTTGAGTAAAAGTCTAAAAGTATTTGTTTTTAAATATACTTAAATATCAAAAGTAAAAGTATACATTATTTCAAATTCCTTATATTTAGCAAACCAGAAGGCACCATTTACGTTTTCTTTTTTAAAGTTATGGATAGTCAGGGGCACACTCCAACATKATTTACAAACTGAGTACTTGTGTTCATTGAGTCTGTCAGATCAGAGGCAGTAGGGATGACCAGGGATGTTCTCTTGAAAAGTGTGTGAATTGGACCATTTTCCTGTCCTGCTAAGCATTCAAAATCGAAATGTTCCAATGGCCATCTCAGTCTCCGGGGACTTGAACCCAATTCAAAACCTGTGGTTTGAATTGAAGAGGGCAGTCCATAATCACAG
>NW_019957588.1:30622-40298 GCF_002910315.2 Salvelinus sp. IW2-2015
CAATCTTCTCCCCTGTTAGCACCATGCGATCGGCGCTGTTCCATACGCAGGCGGTGACGCAGCCATCAAATTGCTTCTTGATGGGCAGCTGTTTAGAACTTTTTTAGGATCCGAGCCCATGCTTAAATCTCTTCCAGCCTCCTGCAGGTCGCTTCGTGCCCTCTTCACGGTCTGTTTGGAGTTGTGGTGTGTTGGTGTGAATTTTTCTGTGTGTGTGTGTGTGGTGTGGTGTGTGTTGTGTGGTTGTGTGTGTGGTGTGTGTGTGTGTGTGTGTGTTCGCGCATGTTCACGTCTGTGAATGTCTGGGTGTGTGTGGACCATTAAAGCCTTATGATTGGACACCAAGGAACTGCAAGCTCTCGACCCGCTCTACTACAACCGCAGCTATATCTCCCCTCCTCTCCTGCGTCCACGATCAGCTCCTTGGTCTTATCAACATGACAGGAGTGGCTTTCAAGTGAAGTTGTAGATGGGGGGAATCACGTTATTGTAGATACTGTGATGTTTGCTTCCACGCACGGGAGCAACGCAGGCCACTTCAATTTCACTCTCAAACGGTCTTGGGTGGAATCGTTTTTCAGCCCCTAGCGATTAATCCCTCCCTGCTTTAGGGAATGCTCACTATGTAGGGAATCTAAACAGAGTGGCTGTCTCCTCTCCTCTCCTCTCCTCTTCCTCTCCTCCTCCTCTCCTCGCCTCTCCTCTCCTCTCCTCTCCTTCTGGCCTTACGCTCATTCGTCATAAG
This sequence comes from Salvelinus sp. IW2-2015, assembly GCF_002910315.2. Taxonomy (NCBI): domain Eukaryota; kingdom Metazoa; phylum Chordata; class Actinopteri; order Salmoniformes; family Salmonidae; genus Salvelinus; species Salvelinus sp. IW2-2015. Next base: position 31,368 of record NW_019957588.1, read on the forward strand.
AAGAAACAAACAGCCTGAGGGCTCTTAGACAAACCTTTTCTGTTATTCATTCTATCTATGTTCTGGTTCACTCTCTATATCACACAATCTATCTCCTCTCCCTCTGCTTCTCTCTCTCTATCCACAGATCTATCTCGGCGCCTCTGTTTCACTCTCTATATCACACAAGTCTATCTCCTCGCCTCTGTTCTCTCTCTCTATCACACAGATCTATCTCCTCTCCTCTGTTCACTCTCTATATCACACAATCTATCTCCTCTGTTCACTCTCATATCACACAGATCTATCTCCTCTGTTCACTCTCTATATCACACAATCTATCTCCCTCTGTTCACTCTCTATCAGACAGATCTATCTCCTCTCCTCTGTTCACTCTCCATCACACAGATCTATCTCCTCTCTCTGTTCACCTCCATCACACAATCTCTCCCCTGCTGTTCACTCTCTCTATTCACACAGATCTACTCTCCTCTCCTCTGTTCACTCTCTATCACACAGATCTATCTTCCTCTCCTATGTTCACTCTCTCTATCACACAGATCTATGTTCCTCTCCTCTGTTCACTCTCTGACACACAGACTCTATCTCCTCTCCTCTGTTCAACTCTCTATCACACAGCATCTATCTCCTCTCCTCTCCTCTGTTCACTCCTCTATCACACACATCTATCCTCCTCGCCTCTTTCACTCTCTATCACACAGATCTATCTCCTCTCCTCTCCTATGTTCACTCTCTCTACACACAGATCTCATCTCCTCTCCTCTGTTCACTCTCTATGCACACAGATCTATCTCCTCTCTCTGTTCACTCTTATCACACAGATCTATGTTCACTTCTCTCTATCCACACGATCTATCTCCTCTCCTCTTCTCTGTTCACACAGTTACAGGTATTACCCGTCTGAAACAATATTAACCTGGTTGTCTCTGCCAGAGACAACCAGCGGGAGGATGCTGGAAGTTTGAAAACAGGGGCGGTGCTTGGAGTATTGAAAACAGGGAGGATGCTGAGTATTTAAAACAGGCTGCTAAATATTGAAAACAGGGGAGATGCTGAGTATTGAAAACAGGGGGGGTCTGGAGTATTTTGAAAAACAGGGGTGCTGGCAGTATTGAAAAACAGGGGAGGTGCTGAGTATGAAACAGGGGGTGCTGGATATTTGAAAACATGGGGGGGTGCTGGAGTATTTGGAAAACATGGGGGTGCTGGAGTATTGAACATGGGTGTGCTGAGAATGAAAACAGGGAGGGTGGAGTATTGAAAACGGCGGGGGTGGGGGGGGATATTAAAACATGGAGGTGCTGGAGTATTGAAAAACAGAGGGGCTGGAGTATTGAAAACAGGGAAGTGCTGGAGTATTGAAAAAACATGGGGGGTCTGAAGTTACTGAAAACAGGGAGTGCTGAAAGTATTGAAAACAAGGGATGATGCTGGAGTAGTGAAAACAGGAGGGTTACTGGAGTATTGAAATAGAGGGTGCTGCGGATATCTGAAATAGGGAGGGTGCTGGAGAATTGAAAACGAGGGAGGGTCGCTGGAGATTGAAAACAGGGAGGGTCGCTGGAAGTATTGAAAATAGGGGGGGGCTTGAGTATTGAAACATGGGAGGGTGCTGGAGTATTTGACAAACAGGGGAGGTGCGGTATGAATCGGAAATTAATGAAAACGGGTGGGTTTGAGGGGGGGTGCTGGAATATCTAAAACAGGGGGGTGCGGAAGATTTGAAAAACAGAGGGGGTGCTGGAATATTGAAAACGGAGGGTGCAGGATATGAAACGGATTGGATATTGAAAACGAGGGCGGATATTGAAGGGGGTCTGGAGCTATTGAAAACAGGGGCTGGAAATGAAACGGGGGGTGAATATTTGAAACAGGAGGGGGTCTGGGAATATTGAAAACGGAGGATTGCGAATATTTGAAAACGGAGGCGTCTGGAATATTGAAAACGGAGGGGTGCGTGAGGTATGAAAACGGAGTGATTGCTGAATGTATTGAAAAACGAGAGGGTCTGATATTGAAAACCGGGAGGTGCTGGAAGTATTGAAAAACAGAGGGGATGCTGAATATTGAAAACAGGGGGGATGCTGGAGTATTGGAAAACAGGGAGGGTGCTGGAGTATTGAAAACAGGGGAGGGTGCTGGAGTATTGAAACAGGGGAGGTGCTCGAGTATTGAAAAACGGGGAGGTGCTGGAGTATTGAAACAGGGGAGGGGCTGGAGTATGAAAACAGGGGAGGGTGCTGGGAGTATTGAAACAGGAGGGTGTGGAGTATTGAGAAACAGGGAGGGTGCTGGAGTATTAAAAGGGTGCTGGAGTATTGAAACAGGGAGGGAGGTGCTGGAGTATTGAAAACAGGGGAGGGTGCTGGAGTAATTGAAAACCAGGGGAGGGTGCTGGAGTAGTTGGAAACAGGGAGGGTGCTGAGTATTGAAACAGGGAGGGTGCTGAGTATTGAAAACAGGGAGTGGTTGGATATTGAAAACAGGGAGGTGCTGGATATTGAAAACAGGGAGGGTCCTGGAGTATTTGAAAACAGGGGAGGTGCTGGAAGTATTAAACAGGGGGGGTGGGAGTATTGAAAACAGGGGAGGGTGGCTGGATATTGAAACAGGGGAGCGGTGCTGGAGTATTGAAAACAGGGGAGGGTGCTGCTGGAGTATTGAAAACAGGGGAGGGTGGTGCTGGAGTACTGAAAACAGGGGAGGCTGCTGGAGTATTGAAAACAGGGGAGGGTGGTGCTGGAGTACTGAAAACAGGGGAGGCTGCTGGAGTATTGAAAACAGGGGAGGTGGATGCTGGAATATTGAAAACAGGGGTGCCAATAATTCTGACTCCTATTTGAGATATTTTTGTATTACTTGTTAAACTAAATCTCTTTCTCTGAGCGACTTGTATTAGAATAACATAATTGATTGTACCATATTTGCTGTGGTTTTATTTGCTGTGGTTTTACTCTGTTTTAAATCTCAATCAAATAATATACCAATAATAATATTGGTGACCTAAAGTCGTCTGGATCACTGCTGAAGGTTTCAACAACTGTAACTTATTGTAAGACTAAAATTAATTAGTAATAATTCATAATTAAGCCTAAAGTCATCGACTACTAATGTGAAGAATAAGACAAATAATGACTATTGTTGAAACGTCCTCTAATGTCCTTCAGACTGGACACAGAGACCAAATAATGACTATTGTTGCTCTCTTGACTGTCTAATTAATGGTAGAAGATAATTGTCAAAAAAGTTTGTAAAAGCATTTAAACATTCACTACAATGACTGTSTGACTTTGTCATTCACACAGGAAAGAGAAGTGACTATTTTGGATCTTCTGGGGAGCCTCAACAACATCATGATGCTGACGAGGCAGAGAAGAGTCTCTCCACATCAGGACACCTCAAGAAACACCATCAGAGACCCACWGGGAAGAAATCTCACTGCTGCTCTCACTGTGGGAAACGTTGCAAATCTTCATCAGAACTTAAAATACATCAGCGAGTACACACAGGAGAGAAACCTTATAGCTGTGATCAATGTGGGAAGAGTTTTACTCATTCAAGTAATCTGAAAACACACCAGCGYACACACACAGGAGAGAAGCTTCACCACTGTTCAGATTGTGGGAAAAGCTTTTCAACATCACAGACTTTGAAGCTACACCAGACATCACACACAGGAGAGAAATCTCATAGCTGTGATCTGTGTGGGAAAAGTTTTAGTCAAGCTGATCAACTGATTATACACCAGCGAGTACACACAGGAGAGAAACCTTATAGCTGTAATCAGTGTGGGAAGCGTTTTACTCAGTCAAGCAGCCTGAATAGACACCAGAGAACACACACAGGCGAGAAACCTTATAGCTGTGATCAATGTGGGAAAAGCTTTGGTAGAACTTATTATCTGACTGAACATAAGCAAACACACACAGGAGACAAACCTTACCATTGCTCTGACTGTGGGAAGAGCTTTGCTTCCCTAAGAAACCTGACACAACACCAGAGAACACACACAGGAGAAAGCCTTATAGCTGTGATCAATGTGACAAGAGATACTCTCATTCAAGGTGTCTGATTGAACATCAGAAAATACATGCAGAAGATCCAACACCAGACCTGGGTAGTAGAACACAGTATTCATCATTGCAGGTTTTTATATAGCACATGCACAGAGAGTTCCATATCGGCATTTAAAAATGTGAAAAGGAGTTTGCTGGGTGTGTGGGGGGATGTGTGTGTGGGGGCTGCATCTGAGTGTGTGTGGGCGTGGACTGTGTGTGTGGGTATGCCGTTGTGGGTGGACTGCGTGTGTGGGGGGACTTGCGTGTGGGGGTGACTGCGTGTGTGTGGGGTACTTGCGTGTGTGTGGGACTTGCGTAGTGTCGGGGGGGATCTGCTGTGTAGTGGGGGTGACTGCCCCAGTCTGAGTGTGGTGGAGGGACTGTGTGTGTAGGTGCTACAACATAAACATGTCTTGAAACATTTTAATTAAATACTGTAGAATCCTGGAGTACTGGAGGCTTCTACTGGGGAGGACCAATATGGCCGACCGGGCTTCAAGCCTCTCATTGGCCAATACATAGCATGCCAATCCAGGGTTTATATACTCTCATTGGTTGGTACTCAACAGTGTGTCTGATTGTGAAATTGTGAATGTTTTTAAATGTTATAAACTGCCTTAATTTTGCTGAACCCAGGAAGAGTAGCTGCTGCCTTGCGCCGCCCTATGGGACTCCCAATAACGGCCGATGTGATACAGCCTGTATTCACAAGTACTGTAGTGACGTCTCTTGCAGTGAGATGCAGTGCCTTAGACACTGCACACCAGGAGCTCCAGCTAATGGGAATCATAATAAATACAGGAGCCCAGCTAATGGGGATCCATAATAAATACAGGAGCCCAGCTAATGGGGATCCATAATAAATACAAAGAAGATGGATGATTTTTAGCTCTGATGTTTTGGCTGAAACAATAAATGTGTTTTTATCAGGCCTCATTGGTTCCCTTTACTAGCTCTGTTCACTGGTAAAACACTTTTCCATCCCTCTACTTTTAGAGAGGAAAGAAAGAGGCTGGACCAACTGGCTGGAAGTTATTGATCTGAACAACATTTTGTAGAGAAGTAGCTTCTTTTATCAAATGAGCTACTTCTATACAAATGTTGTGGATCAGTACAATAAAATACATCCCGAAGGGAAACKGATTGTTTGTCATCTGTAGCCCCATGAAATCAGCCAAAACCAGCTCAATAACTCTCACTCCTATTAAATATATATTCAGCTGTTATTGTGGATAGGCCTTGGCTACATCTTGATTTACCCAGTTTATCAATAGAGATTTTAAAATTCAAATCAATTATTACCTTGATGTTGTTTTGTAGTTAGACTGGTGAAAACAAAGTCAAATCAATTGATTGATGCATTAATGCGTGGCTGTCTCTGAAAAATGTTGACGTAAACAAATTATGAACTCAAAAGATGCCCAAGGATTGAACAGAGCAGTACAGTGGTTGAGTTTATCTGTCTYCATCAAGTGCCATTCTGTGGCGATGCCTTCTTTTGTTTTGCCGTGCAGGAACGTCGCCAGAGTTTCATAACATTTGGGGCTCAGATCTGAAGACCAGGGGTTGATAGAGGACCTGCAAATCATCGTATTTGCGGGTCAGAGAAAAAAAATAGCCTTTTCTAAAATCATTTTCTGCAATTCTATTTCATTTTACATGACTGGAGATGTTACAAGAATATCTTAGAATACCAGACAGATGACCAAAATGACAAGATACTTTGACACTGAGATCAATAAAATGAATGACCCATGTCTTAATGCAACCAATAGCATAGACCCATGTCTTAATGTAACCAATAGCATAGACCCATGTCTTAATGTAACCAATAGCATAGACCCATGTGATTTTTGTGATTGGTTACATTTCAGTCACATGTGCATAAGGGAGAGGGGTGTCTGTCTGCAGGTCAATGCAGCTGAGAAATATGATCCTTGCAATTATCCTATGTGAATATCAGCAGTGGTAATGATTGTGAAATATTTCATGAGAGCAACATGATAATTAATGATTTCTGAACAACCATTTTTTATTTAATGTCTATTAAGAGTATCTTATCAACTTTACTTCACTTGGAGATGTTTCATTATAGAGAACATAACATCTAAGTAGCTGAATATCATTATGGACTAACAGTCTGAATAACACAACTCATGTTATTCTGGTTAAACAGTGAGAGACTAGTTGATTTAGGGGGGGGGATTTTTTGACAATTAGGAAATATGTCATGTTTTACTCGTACCTCAGCCAGCATTGTGAATGGTTAGGAAATAATATGTCATGTTTTACTCGTACCTCAGCCAGCATTGTGAATGGTGTCTGAGGCAGTGACAAACTAGACCAGGGCAGTAAATCTAATACTTAGGTGTTTTTAGTCATGCATGAAACGTCTGGGGTGGTTCAGTGGTTATAAGTTACTGACCTTGGAATAGATCTCTGGCCATGCTGGCAGGGTCTGAATCAAACCCGATGTCCAGTGGAATTGATCTGTGGGACCAATTGTATGTTTCATTTTCAGTAGTTGAATCCTTTGACGTATTGTTGATTTCAACATTTTTCATTTTTTAACAAATGAACTGGGTTGTTGAAAAATGATACTAAACGTACATACCATGCACTATTGACATTAGACATATGGAAGATATACTGAATTTGACTGTTTTTCAACTTAAGATGGACCAAGATATGTGTTGCTTTTGTACATATTTTTTTTCATTGGTTTAGCAAGAGTCTGTTGATTGTCATATGGGTTAATTCTTTTGCAATATGATCAAATCAAGCTATATTTAATACACAATTCAGACATGGATGCAACACAATGCTTCACAGGAAAAACAATGAAAATAACAAATATTTACCACAACAAACATAAGAGGATAAAAAAAATAAGATGAACAACTGATGAACATTCTAAGGAAATGCCATTGATTAAAATATTAACATTTGGATGCAACATCCCACCCAAATATGAGCTTGTTTTACTACATTGTTTGTAGTTACATTCCCCAGCAAGAAAACATAATGGAAAAAACCAAAGCCGGTAACACCTTCCCCCTTAATAAGCTAGTGGGACACCAGTCACAACATCCGTGTAAATGGAGGAGTGCGCAATTCAAATAAATAATCGTATATTAAACATTTATGAACATACAAGGATCTTGTATCGTTTAAAATTCTTAAATTATTATTAATCTACTGCATGTCCGATTTACAATAGCTTACAGCAAAACCATGCGATGTTTGAGACGGCGCCCCACAACATATTTTTCAACCAGCACAGGCCATAAAAATCACAAATAGCGATAAATAAATCACTATATTTGAAATCTTCTTCTGTTTGCAACCCAAGAGGTCCCAGCTACAACATGAATGGTCGTTTTGTTCGATAAAATCCTTGTATCCCAAAAAGTCAGTTCAGTTGGCGCCATCGATTTCAGTAATCACTCGGTAACGTGCAGACAAAGGAGTCCAAAAAGCTACTGCTAAACTTTGTTCAAAAGTCAAACACGTCTCTATTTAACCTCAGGTATCCTAAAATGTAAAAACTACACTGCTCAAAAAATAAAGGAACATACTAAAAGTAAGGCTACCATTTACATATAAGTCGTTTACGTTGCTACCGGTGTGGATGTTCATCTATTATAATGACATAAAGGCTATGCTGCTACGTGCTAGGTGTGGGATGTCATCTATAATAATTACATAAAGGCTATGCTGCTACGGTTGGGATGTCATCTATAATATGACATAAAGGCTATGCTGCTACGGTGGGATGTCATCTATTAATGAATAAAGGCTAGCTGCTACGTGCTATGCTGTGATGTCATCTATAATAATGACATAAAGGCTATGCTGCTACGTGCTTCGGTGTGGGACGTCATCTATAATAATGACATAAAGGCTATGCTGCTACGGTGTGGGATGTCATCTATAATAATGACATAAAGGCTATGCTGCTATGGTGTAGGATGTCATCTATCGTAATGACATAAAGGCTATGCTGCTACGTGCTACGGTGTGGGATGTCATCTATATTTATTTGGCTGTTCTAAATTCTGTGTTGCTCAAAGCCTTGAGTAATGAACCTATTTTTGACACAGTTGGCTGGAAAGCGTCAATGCTTCAGGAAGCTTTATTTCRCCATCACTACTTTTCAGCTTGTTCTCTGTGAAGTAGACTACGGGTGTTTTGTAACTTTTTCCACCTTGGCTCACTGCTAGCGCGCTAGCTGACATCTGGAATCTAACTTTTTGGGATATTGTGGATTTTCCCTGCCATCATTCTGTATGTCTCTGCTTTTTTGATCGGCAGTTATGTTTTAGTTGGGTTTTGTTAGTTGGGTTCTAACTGGTCTCTGGTAGTTGGGCTCCAGCTCGCTGACCATAACTAGTTGGCTAAATAGCTAATGTTAGCTGGCTGSRTAAGATAACTGCAAATAGCTAACATTCTTTGACATTTCGTTAGATGGCATTATGTATTTCCAAAACTTTGATTTACTGTAATCACTCAAGTCATGATTGCAAACGATTGGTTTAATTTGAAGTTATACATTTGAAGTTATTTCTGTTGTAGTTTACATCATAGGGAATAGGCTGGTCCTCCATACTACATCACACCTGACTTTGGCATTCTTCTGAATTCGGATTGGTTTAATGTAATAACTCCAAAAATAGAACAGTGAGGTGTAACTTTGCATTGGGACTTTATTTGATATTTTCTAAACAATACAAAACATACACACAACAACATCATATAAACATTAACACACCTCCATCTCCATTAACTACATCACACCTGCCCAGACCCACTAGAACACACCTCCATCTCCATTAACTACATCACACCTGCCCAGACCCACGAGAACACACCT
>NW_019957588.1:45227-46893 GCF_002910315.2 Salvelinus sp. IW2-2015
GGTACCTCACTGCACGCTCAAAATGCCATCGCTCTTAAATATTGCAGACAGACAGATAAAAGTTAATTTTACATCTGTTTATAACTGTACTTTGACCACCAAACTTTCGCTAACTCCTCCCGATACTTTTGCACTAATAACATTCCCGGAACGGCATGGATTGTCTGAGTCCATTGTTTAGTTTTACCACTCTATGACCGAGGACTGTACTGGGATGTGCTGTCAGAATGTTCGTGAATTGTTGTCTCTTGTACTAATAAGGAAAACCTATCATTTGTCCCCAACATCACCAGCCACAGACTTTGATACAGTTAAAGACTTCAACAAGTGTTTCCGCAGTTTGAGATTCGCACCAATTTTTTTTTTTTTACACCTGCCACATGTGATCCACTTGACGAGACACAGTGTACCAGACAGGACATATTGCTAAGCTCTTCCGATTGATAACCTGAATGACAATTAAGTTGGTGGTGATGACCGGCCATTGGATGACCGCTTTGTCCCATCGCGGATTTCCCAAAAAAGAAGCACTCTCTGGGATTTATCACACTGAGCAGATGTGAAGGAGGAGGTTGATCATCAGGAGTCAGATGTGAAGGAGGAGGTTGATCATCAGGAGTCAGATGTGAAGGAGGAGGTTGATCATCAGTGAACCTCTAGGATTGTGGCTGGGCTGGCGTTTACACTTCCAGCTTGGTCATATATTTTGATACATTGAAAGTTGATATTGTGAACCTATGTTATATATTTGTACCTCCTGTTTCAGGAAGTGATGTCACTAAGTACTGCCCCTATATATACAGTGCATTCGGAAAGTATTCAGACCCCTTCACTTTTTCTACATTTTGTTACGTTACAGCCTTATTCTAAAATGGATTAAATWATTTTTTCCCTCATCAATCTACACACAYTACCCCATAATGACATCACAATACCCCATAATGACAAAGATCCTATATACAGTACCAGTCAAAAGTTTGGACACACCTACTCATTCAAGGGTTTGTCTTTATTTTTACTATTTTCTACATTGTAGAATAATAGTGAAGATATTAAAACTATGAAATAACACATATGGAATCATATGTGAAAAAAAGAGTTAAACAAATCAAAATATATTTCCTATTTGAGATTCTTCAAAGTATTCACAATTTGCCTTGAGGACAGCTTTGCACACTCTTGGAATAGTTTTGATGTCTTCACTATTATTCTACAATGTAGACAATAGTTAAAATAAAGAAAAACCATTGAATTTTGTAGGTGTGTCCAAACAATTGACCAGTACTGTATATGCATTGTGGAGGAGAACTGATCCTAGATCTGTACAAAGGCATAACATCTACAGCAGGAACAACAGTCTATGTTAAAAAGGCCCAGCTGGATTGAATTGAGCTATTTAAAATTACATATTTGAATGTCAAATGATTTGTTATGTTTGTCAATACAAGACAGGGTCTGTGGAGGCTTGGCCTATTAGTGGTAGATTTGGGGGAGAATTTGACATGTGAGTTGGAATAGTGATKGATTTTTGGAGGGACCCTTGTCCCTACAGCCAATCAGTGAGCAGCTTCCCTTCCCCCACATCTCAGGCAGTTATGTTACTCACAACACTTCCCCTGCTTTCCTCAACCATGGAAAAGCCCACTGAGCTAAAGCCTTGCCATTT
>NW_019957588.1:46918-50296 GCF_002910315.2 Salvelinus sp. IW2-2015
AGCCATCTTTTTACAATTAGGAAATAATATGCTCATGTATGTACCGTACCTCCAGCCCCAGCATGTGAATGGTCTTGTCTGAGGCCGGTGACATACAGGACCAGGGCAGTAAAGTCATAATACTTAAGTGTCTTAGTCCATGCATGAAACATCTGGCGCGGTGCGTTATAGTTAATGACCTTGGAATACATTCTGAATCAAACCCAATGTCCACCGGTACAGCTGACAGGGTTGAATCAAAACTATGTCCACCTGGCACACCTGACAGGTCTGAATCCAAACCCAATGTGACCACCTGGCACACTGACCAGGGTCTGAATCAAACCCCAATGTCCCACCTGGCACACTGACAGGTCCTGAATCGAAACCAGTCCCACCCTGGGCCCCCCCAACCACTGACAGCGGTCTGAATAAGACACCCCCAATGCCCTACCTGGGCCACACGCATCTCCGCTGATACGTCCTAGCAACATACTCCCACACGCGCCAATGACCACCCTCCTGGACCAGATCAGACCCTGTGCAAGAGTTCTGAGAGTCATCTAACCCCAATGTCCCAATCTGGTACCCTGAACGATGGGAGCGGCCAGCGCGAGTGCGTGACACGTCAATAGTACCGCCCTCCACCAATTGCCCTACCAATCCTCACCCCACGAAGTCGTCCAGCACCAGAGTCTGAATCGCGACCCAAATGATCCCACCCTGGATACGAGCCGAACTCGGCAAGAATGACACTTGAAGGTGCCCAGAAAACCCCATGAAGGCGTACCTTCTCTACGCCTACGAGCTGTACTCACTGAGCAGTGCTCGGAGATTGAGACAATGGCGCGTCGCACTTCTATTACGCTACTCCTGGCGAACGCTTCACGCAGTCTTGTCTAGAGCGGAAGGGCCTGAAATCAATTCAAACCGGAGAACCACAAATTTCCAACCCTGGTATACCCGACTCGTGTAACCAGCAGATCACCTTGACCACTCCTACTGACCTCCGGCAAATGTCCGCGAATCCATTCGGTCCTCGCCCACCTCTGCGGCGATGTACCCTCCACAGATTGCTCCTGAAATCCAACCAATGTAAAACGTAGTCGGTCCCGTCTCTACAATAGAGAAGGTAAGCTGAAGATTAATGCTCTCCGCGCACCCCGTCTCACCATCCTCAACAAGGCTTCTGGCCACGCGTCCTTCAACACTGACTGAACACCACCTGACATATCACCCACACATGCAAAGCTTACCCCCGGATCCTCGTCCCCAAAGCATCGGATAGTTATCACCGCTTGCGCAGGCTGTGAGCTTCTTCGACTCAAATGAAATGCACACTCCAAACGGGGCCGCCGAGAAGTTAGTCTCAAATCCCTGTTGAGTTGGACACTACCTGGGCAGGGTCCCTGCACGATCATCAGCATACACAAGTGCACATGCGCCCTATCCCAACCGAGCCCCTGGGGCTTGAAACGCTTTGATGGTCCCTCTTCCACCCCATTGAAAACCAAACTGGATAGTAACTCCGCATAAAGAGGAGAGTGGTAAACAGGCCGAGTGCTCTTGTAACTGTTGCTGAGTTGAAGACAGAGTCCATTCAGGTGACACAACCTACGCCTCTTGAGTCAACTGCCTCGGCGTGCGCGAAGCTGTCAACCCTGAAGAGGTGCGACAGCGCATGTACCCCTCTCCGTTGCTACCTGGACGGGAGGGCAGGTTTGGGAGCCAGTGAAGTAACTGAAAGGAAGCCATTGAAACGGGTGTTGAATTCCCGTCTGGAGCCGCACCTGACCAAAGACTCTCCTCACTGGAAAAGGAATAAAACCTACAATCCTTGAAACGTGTGTGTATAGTAGTTGCAAACCCTCTGTGAGAGAAACGCTGCTGCACTCTTTACCGTGGTTGGAGTTCGGTTGCGCTCATCTACGCGGACAGGTCTGAAACAGAACAAGAAGCATACACTATCTCCATCTTTAAACACCTCTGACCTGCAGAAAAGGGTCGGGAGCGTTTTTACGCGCTCTCTAGAAGCATTGATGACGCTGATCTTGCTGAAGAAGACAGAGGCGATGCTATCTCGCGTCTCCTCTCCCCCGGTCCCTACTGCCTCTGATCTGGAGGACTCACTAAACAGAGAACATCCCTGGTCGTCCCTTCTGCCTCTGATCTGGAGGACTCAATGAACAGAGAACATCCCTGGTCATCCCTACTGCCTCTGATCTGGCTGACTCACTAAACATAAATGCTTCGTTTGTAAATTATGTCTGAGTGTTGGAGTGTGCCCCCTGGCTATCCGTAAATAGTAAAAACAAGAAAATGGTGTCGTCTGGTTTGCTTTATATAAGGAATGTGAAATAATTTGAAGTATATTTTAGCAATTACATTTACTTTGATACTTAAGTATATTTAAAACCAAATACTTTTACTCAAGTAGTATTTTACTGGGTGACTTTCACTTTTACTTGAGTAACATTCTATTCAGGCATCTATACTTTTACTCAAGTATGATAATTGGGTACTTTTCCCACCACTTTTATAACGATCCCTTGCGTCATGCAGCCATTCCTCTTGTTTGTCATTGTCACTCTGTGTACTACAAATCCGGTGTATGCGACTGTATTGGCTGATGGGGAGGCCCTTTGTTAGGGGTGTAGGGTGGAAGCTGTTCCGCGTAACAGGGAATTCCTGTCCGTTCTTCTCAAACAACCCCACATACAGATTAGCATAATTAGARGATATTTTTTTTAATACTAAACAGGCATGCACTATTTTCACAGTGTGAGATATACTGTTTTTCATACTAAGATAAGTTGCTTTTGCACATGTTTCATCATTGATTTTGCAAGAGTCTGTTGATTGGTCAGTCATTGGGTTCATTTGTTTTGCAATATGTTCAAATCAAATCAAGCTTTATTTATACAGCATATTTCAGACATGGATGCAACACAATGGCTTCACAGGAAAAACAAATTAAAACCAATGAAAAAACAGAAATATTTTGTACGCAACAAACATAAAAGGATWAAAAAAACAGAAGATMAACWACTAAAAAACTAATGAGRATCCTAAGGAAATTCCATAGATTAAAATATTAATTGGATTCAATATCCAACCCAAAATATTAGCTTGTGTCTTAGGAGGGCTCTGAAAGACTATGAGGGTGTCCACTGAAAATTGACTAGTAACAACTGGGACCTAAAAGACACCCACCCTGAGACCCACTAAATCTGCCCAAGAAGAGGCAAACAAAAGAAAAACTCASAACAAACTTAAAGACAGAAAGCAAACCAAAAAGGTAGCGCAACTAAAGGTGTTGACTGTCCACATCTATCAAGACAACTGGAGCACTGGGCCAGACACTCTTAAATAGAACCTGGACCAGCTCAGGTGAAACAC
>NW_019957588.1:57938-58946 GCF_002910315.2 Salvelinus sp. IW2-2015
ATGCCCACCTAACCAGATGGACAAGCCAGCACAGGTGTAAACATACTGACTAACGAGGAGACACCAATCAGACACTACGTGCTAACGAACTATACGTGCTAACGAGCTAACGTGCTAAAGTCCAACCTCAAAAACATAAATGGAAAAACCAAAGCCTTGTAACACCTCCCCTTTAAGACAACAAATATTTTTAGATGGCTAGATGTAAAAAAGCTCTTCCCACATTGACCACATCTATAAGATTTCTCTCCTGTGTGTATTCTCTGGTGTTTCGTCAGACATCCAGATGCACCAAAACTCTTCCCACATTGATCACAGCTATAAGGTTTCTCTCCTGTGTGTGTTCTCTGGTGTACTATCAGGCTGCTTAGCTGAGTAAAACTCTTCCCACATTGATCACAGCTATAAGATTTCTSTCCTGTGTGTGTCCGCTGGTGTACTATCAGGCTGCTTAGCTGAGTAAAACTCTTCCCACATTGATCACAGATATAAGGTTTCGCTCCTGTGTGTGTCCGCTGGTGAACTGTCAGGCTGTTTAGCTGAGTAAAACTCTTCCCACATTGATTACAGCTAAAAGGTTTCTCTCCTGTGTGTATTCTCTGGTGTATAGTTAGATTGCCAGATGTAGTAAAACTCTTTCCACAGTGATCACAGTCTAAAGATTTCTCTCCAGTGTGAATTCTTCMATGTATTTTAAGGTCTGATGAAGAGTTGAATATCTTCCCACAGTCAGAGCAGCAGTGAGATTTCCCTCGAGTGTGAATTCTCAGGTGTTCTTTTAGTGAATTTGATATTGAYAAATATATCCCACAAACAGAGCAGCAATTAGATATCTTCCCTGTGGGTCTCTGCTGGTGTTTCTTGAGGAGTTCTGATCTGGAGAGACTCTCTGCTTCGTCAGCATCATGATGTTGTTGAGGCTCCCCAGAGGATCCACGATAGTCACATCTCTCTCCTGTGTGAACAACAAAGTCAGACAGATGGTTAAAGGCCCACAACAGTAGAATT
>NW_019957588.1:65344-70091 GCF_002910315.2 Salvelinus sp. IW2-2015
ATGGATGTAGTATATCTGCTAATGAGGAAACCACTAGTTATGGATGTAGTATATCTGCTAATGAGGAAACCACTAGTTATGGATGTAGTATATCTGGTAATGAGGAAACCGCTAGTTATGGATGTAGTATATCTGGTAATGAGGAAACCACTAGTTATGGATGTAGTATATCTGCCTGGAGCCAAAATGGTGAGCGAAGACTTTAGTTTCCACAATGTATTCTGAATATTACAGTGRAAGATCAGGAGTGCTACTCAAGGAAACTCACATTAAGCTCTGTGTCTATTCACTAATTCACCACCGTGGGGGAAAACTCTTAGAGTTCTCTTAGGCTAACAGCAAATATAGCCTCCATTTCCAGGTTGCTTATGAGTGCATTTCACATTACTTTTGGATTATAATTTTAAATCTCGTAAGAATGTACTGATTAATATGTTTGTGTTATTGTCGCAAATCAACTGCTTTATAGTTAAAAAACACTTCAACCAGTAAAATGCTCTTTAGCTAGCTTTGCCATCAGCCTGAAACTGAGGGTTTTGTACATTAAGTGTTTAACAAATTGGCCCATAACTTCACCTAACAACAACATAGACCTACTGTAGGACCCATAACTTCACCTAACAACAACATAGACCTACTGTAGGACCATAACTTCACCTAACAACAACATTAACCTACTGTAGGACCCATGACTTCACCCAACAACAGACCTAGGACTATAAATAATTTATATTTATATTTCAGGTGAAACACCAGATAATTTTGTCAATAATCACACTAGGCTACTCTGTAATGTGTTGTCATTCTAAATGTCCTGAATAAAGGATAATAGCTCTGTGTGTTGTACAATAGCCTATCCATCCAGGAACATTTCTCTACACATTATGAGGTAAGTATCTCTGTGTCCAAACAGACTAACGAGACACAACCAGACAATAACACATTATAAACATCAATTTGTTAGTGATGTTGGATCCAACGTGGAGCACGGCATAACTGTCTTTACCAGAGTAATGAATGAAGAAGCACTTTGGTTGTTGTTGCATGTCGTGATATTTGTCATTTGACTGTCACTCAGAAAATTATTTCCTGGATCAGCTGATGATAGTTGAACATGTGACTGTAACTAAACAGCTACAGAATGAAGTATGATGTGTAATTATTGAAGAACCGCATTAATGACAGTATCCATTTGCGTGTTGTCCATAAAGTTKAGGTGACTCTCGGTTAAAACCATTGGACTTAGCAAACTCTGAAATGATTTAAGATTTCTGTGCCCATGAAAACTGTTTTCCCAGCATAACATAAGGAAACACTAAATGTTACGTAGTTAGAGTGCATTTCAGAGATCTGAATCTAAAAATCTGTCTGACAGCAAGATCCAGTATTTAAGTTGAAGTTCATCATATGACATGCTTAACATTATGACTATAACTACTGTTCSCTGAAGGAGGGAAACTAGGGACAACATACTATTAAATCCACACGTTATGACTATAACTACTGTTCCCTGAAGGAGGGAAACGAGGTACAACATACTATTAAATCCACGCCTCGCTGGAAGCCGCGTCTTCCACAGGTGATAAGCGTGAGGCTCGGATTTATTCCTTCAATTTAATATCGCTCTTCACCGAACCAGGAAAGGGCGGGGCCAAACAGGTGTTGTACCTCGTTTCCCTCCTTCAGGGAACAGTAATTATAGTCAAAGTTACACTCCCTTTCAGTCGGTCCCTTTCAGCGAGTAGCAGCAGTGCACAAAAGGGAGGGGGGGTCAATGTAAATTGTCTAGTGGCGATTTTATGAATTATTCAGCAGTTGTATTTTGACCATGCTGGTCATTATACTATTTGACACATGGCACATTTTCTTAAACTCTCACCGGCACGGCAAAGGAACTGGCCACCCCTCATACTGTTCCTCTCTAGGTTTCTTCCTAGTCTTGCCTCTAGGATTTTTCTACCGCCTGCTTCTCACCGCATTGCGCTGTTTGTTACTGGTTCTGACAGCACTTCATATTAGCTGATCGAAGTTATATAAAATAAACTTGATTGAAAATAACTGTATAATGCTTGGTCACTCTTATGCACTTACCTTATATTGCCTCCTACCCTTTGGCCCGTCATGCGTAAACAAACAGTTATAAAACTTGGATGAGTCTCTGACAATTTCTGCTTTCCTCTGCACACCTATATATCCGATGCCAAAGCTTGACTTATTTACTATGGCCTATCGCTTATACCCCTTAGCCTCTCTACGTCAAGCCATAGCAGTGCACATATCCACTATACTCAATCCGATCAATCTCTCATTCAGCTGGGATCTCTTATGATCTGACCATCCAAAATCTTTTCAGCTCCTGAGGGAAAAATTTCGTGTCCCTCCACAACGTTTGATATACCCACGTGATAAAAATCAAATAGTCCACACTCCAGTCCATTGATTGTTATCACCTAAATTGGTTGCCAACCCATATAAATCCAAAAGAAAAAAGAATCCGTAAGTAAGAAAAATACAGAAACTAATTGTTTACCGGTTGGCGTCGCAGCTGTTACCTATTTAATTCATATGATGTATTGTTAAATAATTTTTTGAAAGTATACAATTAATCTGATGATATGAAATATTGTCTCAAATATATTTGATTGAAAGTATTCAAATCATGATCTTATATGAAAATAGTTGAATATTATGATTGATATTTAAATACGTAAATGATTTTGATTAATGAAAGTTAATGTTGTTGTAATATTTATTATATGAACATTTCACATTATTTCTAGAAACCTATCCATGAAATCATTCATATTAGATGAAACTATTAGGTAATGTGGTTAAATCCAGTTATCTTCTGTATTAACTTTGTCTTTGGCTTAACATGAAGTAAGATTATACTGTTTTTTTTGTGCTTAAAATTTGCTTTGCTAACTTGGCTTTGCATGAATTTTTTAAATTAACTACAGCTGCGACCAGTCTACCTACTGCAAAATACATACATCCACTCTACAAACTAGGCAACATATCACTTCAATCAAAACAACACCGTACTCCCTTGGCCCTTTCTGGCTAACAAAGCTGCACGATTTGGCAATTAACCATCATTATATCAACATATGTTATAACCATGTTGAGATACACTGTGTTTAATATACGACAAATCACATGTGCTGCAGTAACTAATTAAAGTCTAATTTTATTGGGGTTCTGTATGGGAACACATCTACTAAGCTTATCAGATTTATAAAATTCTTAAATAAAACACAATGGACACATCATTAATATAAGTCCCAAAATTGATTAACAACTTGTGATTGGGCCCTTTAAACTTACTAAATATCCTAACTAATAATTTAATACTAATATCATGCATTCATTAATGATTTGACAATTCTAAGCATTTGGTTGATGTCCACCTTACACGTTACATTACTCACATCCTACGTGACACAATCCATCAAAGTGCTAGACCCCTTACTGCATATTGGGTTCAACACTCAGCAGACACTTACTGTGTTTAACAGATCTCCAACCTCTTTTCTTCCTCAATGTTGACTCATTTCCCCTCCCTCTTCAACTCAAAAAACTATCCTCCTACTTCTCTTCTTCTCTTTCTCGTTACTTTTAACATCCTCCTCCTTTCACTCTGACGCAACTATCTCTCCTCTTCTTTACTTACGGCTTCTTTTCCTTCCACATAAAGCCTCACTCTCACTTCTTTTTTATAACAGCCCCTCTTCCTCCTTTTATGAGGATTTCATGTTTCTCCTCCAGCCACCTCCTCGTTATCAGGAGGAGAGTAGCTTAGTGAACTCATGGTCAGGGATGTTAGCTAGCTAGCATTAGCGACTAGCCTAGTTCTAAGCTAACTTAGCAAACCAGCTAGCTGACAAACAACGTAAATATATAATTAAATGGGCCAATAAGTACATACYACAGAAGTGTGTTTAATACACGGCGACTAATATACGCCAAAACAGTGTAAAGAGCGTGAATGTTGTAGCTATGTTTGCTAGAAAGCTACCGAGGTGTCTGACTAGCTGTTGTTGTTGAAGGAGCGTCCCGTCCACTAGATTAGACGTCACACTGGCAGCATCGCCTGAACAAAAAAGACGCACATCCACATCTGCTGACTGGAGTGGGCAACGCAGTTGAGGAACAAAACGTCTATTTTTCATTTATTTCATAAAAGTTTAATATTATATTAAGTCGTTCAAAMAGAAACATGTGTTGAAACTTTACACCCACAACATATTTGCATTGAACCATACTTCTAACGTGGATCATTTTGACCCCAGAGGCATATCTTCTATCATAGACAAAATGTGGTTTATTCAATTCTTCCAATTTTTCATGACTTTGTCAATCAACTTGTTATTAATAAATCTAAATCATGGTTTAGTGTTTCTGTATGAATATGGACTTTTAACAAATTCAAATCCTTTGGAGTAATTTTGACCCCAGCCAAAAGCATCTTTGATAAATAGGACGTTTATTTCAAATCAAAAGGACATTTTATTGGTCACATAGACGTGTTTAGCAGATGTTATTGCGGGTGTAGTGAAATGCTTGTGTTTCTAGCTCCGACGGTGCAGTAATATCTAACAAGTAATATCTAACAATTTCACAACATATACCCAATACACACAAATCTAAGTATTTGAATCTAGGTTTCTCTGTAGAAATGATCCATCCCACCGGAGGGTGGAGGGGCACCTGTATCAGTGGTTTTGACCAGATAGACACCTGCAGA
>NW_019957588.1:73399-92066 GCF_002910315.2 Salvelinus sp. IW2-2015
CCAGCTTTGAAAACTCTAGGACCAGAAAGAGGAGGATCCATGTTTACTGAAGTGTTAACAGAGCGCTACCACAATGTACAAAGGCCCAAAGCACGGAATGAAATTCGTGAAACATCAATGGCCAATACAGTCATTCGAAGCCCATTGCAGCTGAATTAGGTCTCTTCCGATTGTACAAAATTTTCAGTAATTGTGATGGTACTCACAAAGATGTCTCTGGTGTCTGATACAGGGAGAGTGTCTGTCTGCGTTATGTTGTTGACACATGACCTTGTCCTCACAAGGAGGTTATTGCGGCTGTACAGGCGGGTCCGGAGACAACAGGCGCGAGGGCATTGCGGAAGGGCAACTGATGTGTTGTTGAGCTCAATTTGCCCGATTAGTCTGCTTACGTGGTGCCAGAGTTACGATTGTGCCTTCAAACATGGCAGTGCGGAAAAATTACACAGGTGCACAGGCAATGTTGAAGGAGGACAGCAAAGCCATTAAGCCCTCTATGTGACATTTTGGAGCATACAGCTAAATCTTATTACACAGGCTGGCTGCTCAAGGCCTCCCCACTGATCCCGGATTCCCTTCTTGGGATCCATCAGTAGGTGTCCCTCTGATGGCCAGTCAGGAAAGTTTTCAAGAGCATGTTTGAGATCAAGTCACGTCCAAAGTACAAAGAATCTGACCACCCTGAAACCCCTATGTCCAACAAGGTGACTGTGGGCGAATACTGCTTTTAGCAGCCTGTAGCTAGCCAGTACGAGCGGGGGTACTAACAGCCTGAGAAGATCGGGCAATACATGCTCCAAGACAGCTTCAGACTGCCCAGTGGCTTGTTTATAGCACTTTCAGCAAAGGCAAGACTTGTTGTGGCCTCCACATTGCCTCTGCTGTTCTTTGGAAGAGCTTGATGTCTAATACATTTCACTGCAGAGAAAAACTCAGAACTATGTCTCTGGTATGCAGGGCTGCAGTCGAGTGTGTGCGGTCATCTCTTTAGGGGCAAGAGAATATGACGAAAGCAACAACATTGATGTACTCTATTGAATCCATTGAGACGCCACTCAAGACGATTACTGGCAAAGCAGTGGATCATAAGGGCAGAATTTTTTTAAGTTTGGATGGGTGAGACGTTCAGGTTTGGCAACCGTTTTGACGCAGGACAGTCTAAACGTCCTGCAAAAAGTTGGAAAGAGCTGCTTCTTCACGGGGATGTGGATGCAGGCTTCCAGATCAGTACCCCAGAGCTGAAACATAGGATTCTCTTCAGTGCAGATCCCTCTCCTTTTCACAAACAAATACCCCGTAGCAGCAGTGAAGGCAGCAGAAGGTCCTCAGGAGGCTTCCAGTGAGGGTAGCGGGGGTGTTGACAAGTTGAGATGCTAATCAGAATTTGTTTGTGTCCAGTGTCTTCATGTTGAGGCTGAGAAGCGTTTCAGGCCACTCCGCAGGTTAAAAGACTTGGCTATGGGCTAGCATTGGCAAGAGAGACTGTAACGGTTTCGTAGTTGTCTGTAGATGTACATAAAGGACAGGCTGGAAACAGTCTCAAGAGGAAAATATCTGCCAAGCAATTTGTGTGGATCCATCGAAACCCACAAAACATATGTTCAGTTCTTTTGCTTCTAGTAGTGTGTATGACAGTGTTCTCAACCTTTTTTGTGGTACTGGAACCCTGCATATTTGATGAGGCAAGGTTTTGAGGGTCCTCACGGACCTCCACCCCTCTATATTATATGTAAAGTTACTGGAAACCTTGTGGTACTGAATACGTTCATTACACTTTTTTATTTCACGACCCCTTTCAATTACACTAGGGACCCCTAGGGGTCCATGGCCTCTGTTTGAGAACCCCTGGTGTTATAGTATGATATTTGTTCTTTTGTTTAGTAGTTTTTAGTACAGACCAGTACACTTACTAATTATTTATTTAATGTTATTTTATTTAAAATTGCATACTTTGTGTGACATACTTGTCCATACTGCTGGTTTGGAAAAAAAGGAGGTTTTTGAGGGACCCAACTTGGGTGAGACACTGACTGAAGGATATTTTGGTTGATTTATTTGGGTTATTCATTGAAGTAGTTATTTTGCTTTTAGAACTGTACTTATTTGTATCTTTTTGTTCTTGTAAAACTATTGTAGTAGACTCAGGCCAGTGGAGACCAACTTTGTGATGGTTCTCAATGGAGATTATTTTAGAGGAGATCACACCATGTTCATTGTATTTACGAAAACTGCACCCATACAGTGTACAGTACCATTGCCACCTACTGGCCTTTCTTGGTATTGCTGGTTTTAAGTACAAATACCTGCATACATACTGGACTGATATGGAACACTGCTATAACTATTATTAGTAGTAGTATTATAATGATTTAAACATTTGAACAAGTTGGGACAACCCTTCAGTTAACTACTGTACCTATCAATTATCCAGTAGTAGTGATTATGGTTCCTCAATATACATTTAACATATTACAACGTAGGCTATGTGTTACAGCACTACTTTTGGTGTCCCCCTCAGGAATTGCTCTTGAGAAAATGTCATGTAATTGTCCCCTCCAAAGTTGATATCAGATTTTCGACCCTGCATGACAATACATGACATCTAAGTAGCTGAATATGATTATGGACTAACAGTCTACCAGTTTGAAGGGCACAACTCATGTTATTCTGGTTAAACAGTGAGAGACTAGTTGATTAAGGAGTGGAGATGTTTTTAATTTGAGGAAATAATATGTCATGTTTTACTCGTACCTCAGCCAGCATTGTGAATGGTTAGGAAATAATATGTAATGTTTTACTGGTACCTCAGCCAGCATTGTGAATGGTTAGGAAATAATATGTAATGTTTTACTCGTATCTCAGCCAGCATTGTGAATGGTTAGGAAATAATATGTCATGTTTTACTCGTACCTCAGCCAGCATTGCGAATGGTTAGGAAATAATATGTAATGTTTTACTCGTACCTCAGCCAGCATTGTGAATGGTTAGGAAATAATATGTCATGTTTTACTCGTACCTCAGCCAACATTGTGAATGGTGTCTGAGGCGGTGACATACTAGACCATGGCAGTAAATCTAATACTTATGTGTTTTTAGTCACTCATGAAAGGTCTGTGGTGGTTCTGTGGTTATAAGTTACTGACCTTGGAATACATTTCTGGCCATGCTGGCAGGGTCTGAATCAAACATAATGTTCACCTGAAACACTGACAGGGTCTGAAACAAACCCAAGGACCACCTGGCACACTGGCAGGGAATGTCCACATGGCACACTGACAGGGTCTGAATCAAACCCAATGTCCACCTGGCACACTGTCAGGGTCTGAATCAAACCCAATGTCCACCTGGCACACTGGCAGGGTCTGAATCAAACCCAATGTCCACCTGGCACACTGGCAGGGTTTGAATCAAACCCAATGTCCACCTGGCACACTGGCAGGGTCTGAATCAAACCCAATGTCCACCTGGCACACTGACAGGGTCTGAATCAAACCCAATGTCCACCTGGCACACTGACAGGGTCTGAATCAAACCCAATGTCCACCTGGTACACTGACAGGGACTGAATCAAACCCAATGTCCAACTGGTACACTCTGGGCTAAACGTTGCTGTCTCTTTCCATGAAACATGGACGCCAAATTAAAGTGCTTGGGAACCAAACAAGTCTTCAGGCAAGGTTTACTCATGTGGTTAACCAAACCACCTCTATTAGACGTCACCTCTTTGGACCTCACCTCATCATGAGTTTAGGTTGGGGAAACCACGGAGGAGAGGGCTTTGGAACCTCATCTCAGTGAGTTTAGATTGGTGAAAACACGTGGAGGAGAGGGCTTTGGACCTCATCTCAGGGAATTTAGGTTGGGAAACCGGAGGAGTGGCTTTGACCTCATCTAGTGAGTTTAGTTGGGAAAACCGTGGAGAGAGGCTTTGGACCTCATCTCAGTGAGTTTAGGTTAGGAAACCACGGAGGAGAGGGCTTGGACCTCATCTCAGTGAGTTTAGATTGGGGACACCGTGGAGGAGAGGCTTTGACCTCATCTCAGGAATTTAGGTTGGGGAAACCGTGGAGGAGAGGGCTTTGGACCTCATCTCAGTGAGTTTAGGTTGGGGAACCGTGGAGGAGAGGGCTTTGGACCTCATCTCAGTGAGTTTAGGTTGGGGACACGTGGAGGAGAGGCTTTGGACCTCATCTCAATGGGTTTAGGTTAGGGAAACTGTGGAGGGAGAGGCTTTGGACCTCATCTCAGGAATTAGGTTGGGGAAACCGTGGAGGAGAGGGCTTTGGACCTCATCTCAGTGAGTTTAGGTGGGGACACCGTGAGGAGAGGGCTTTGGACCTCATCTTAGTGAGTTTAGGTTGGGGAAACCGTGGAGGAGAGGGTTTGGGACCTAGTACATGCCATTGAGGAGGAGAGAGCAGCTGTAACAGTAGTACCTGGTCTAGTTCATGACATTGGGGAGAGAGCAGCTGTAACACAGTACCTGGTCTAGTACATGACATTGAGGAGAGAGCAGCTGTAACACAGTACCTGGTCTAGTTCATGACATTGAGGAGAGAGCAGCTGTAACACAGTACCTGGTCTAGTACATGACATTGAGGAGGAGAGAGCAGCTGTAACACAGTGGTGTAAAGTACTTGAGTAAAAGTACTTTAAAGTACTACTAAAGTAGTTGTTTTGGGGTATCTGTACTTTATTTTACTATTTTTTATTTTTGACAACTTTTACTTCACTACATTCCTAAAAGAAAATAATATACTTTTTAATCAATACATTTCCCCTGACACCCAAAAGTACTCGTTACTATTTGAATGCTTAGAAGGACAGGAAAATGGTCCAATTCAGCACTTCAAGAGAACATCCCTGGTCGTCCCTACTGCCTCTGATCTGGAGGACTCACTAAACAGAGAACATCCCTGGTCATCCCTACTGCCTCTGATCTGACGGACTCACTAAACACAAATGCTTCGTTTGTAAATGATGTCTGAATGTTGGAGTGTGCGCCTGGCTATCCGTAAATTAAAAAACAAGAAAATGGTGCCGTCTGGTTTGCTTAATATAAGGAATTTTAAATGATTCATACTTTTACTTTAATACTTAAGTGTATTTAAAACCAAATACCTTTTGACTTTTACTCAAGTAGTATTTTACTGGGTAACTTTCTATTAAGGTATCTATACTTTTACTCAAGTATGACAATTGGGTACTTTTCCCCCACTGATCATGAGTCTAATCTGGTCTCCTTTAACATGGCTAGCCTCATTATGAGTCTAATCTGGCCTACTTCGACATGGTTAGCCTCATTATGAGTCTATATTATAAGCCAATACTAATCCATCATGTCTGCATTGGACATGCCTATGGGCCGGCAGGTAGCCTAGTGGTTAGAGCATTGGGCCAGAAACCAAAAGATTGGTGGATCGAATCCCAGGCTGACATGGTAAAAATCTGTCATTCTGCCCCCTGAACAAGGCAGTTAACCCACTGTTCCCCAGTAGGCCGTCATTGTAAACTAGAATTTGTTCTTAACTGTCTTGCCTAGTTAATTAAAGCTTAAATTAATCAAATATTTTTTAAATGTAGCAGAATTGAATACCCACAACATTCATTCTGTGGGTATTAGAATGACTCAGTTCACAGACTGTCAGCCAGACAGTGATTGTGCATCAATATCATCAGACTAAATTAGAGTAACAACCAAATAAAACAGACAAACAGGAAATGTTCAATGACCCATAAAGACACTAGTTCATTCTGTGAATCAGCCCTTTATTTCCTATCATAAAGAACACCTGTGGAAATGGGCAGTGGATTTAGACATCCCTCTGACTCCAAAACAAGACATGATTGAATAGGTGAATAGTGTCTAATCCAAATAATCAGCACAATGTCAGGTGCTAGTGCAGGGCTAGAACAGAAACCTGCACACCCAGTAGCTAGATCTCTAGCAGCAAGGTTGGCCATGCATTTTCTATGTCTCTGCATCGTTGTTTTAACAGTATTGGTGTAGTCATACAACTTATTCTAACAGTAAACCAATAGCATATTCAGAGCATTTAGAAAGTATTCAGACCCCTTGACTTTTTCCACATTTTGATATGTTACAGCCTTATTCTAAAATGTATTAAATAATATTTTCCTCATCAATCTACACACAATACCCCATAATGACAAAGCGAAATACAGAAATACCTTATTTACATAAGTATTCAGACCGTTTGCTATGAGACTCAAAATTGAGCTCAGGTGTATCCTGTTTCCATTGATCATCCTTGAGATGTTTCTACAACTTGATTGGAGTCACCTGCGGTAAATTCAATTGATTGGACATGATTTGGACATGATAAGGTCCCACAGTTGACAGTGCATGTCAGAACAAAAACCAAGCCATGAGGTCGAAGGAATTGTCCGTAGAGCTCCGAGGCAGGATTGTGTCGAGTCATAGATCTGGGGAAGGGTACCAAAAAAAGTCTGCAGTATTGAAGATCCCCAAGAACACAGTGGCCTCCATCATTCTTAAATAGAAGACGTTTGGAACCACCAAGAGTCTTCAAACATAGCAATCAGGGGAGAAGGGCCTTGTTCAAGGATGTGACCAAGAACCTGCTGGTCATGATGACAGAGCTCCAGAGTTCCTCTGTGGAGATGGGAGAACCTTCCAGAAGGACAACCATCTATACAGCACTCCACCAATCAGGCCTTTATGATAGAGTGGCCAGACGGAAGTCACTCCTCAGGAAAAGGAACATGACAGCCCACTTGGAGTTTGCCAAAAGGCACCTAAAGGACTCTCAGACCATGAGAAACAAGATTCTCTGGTCTGATGAAACCAAGATTGAACTCATTGGTTTGAATGCCAAGCATCACATCTGGAGGAAACCAGGCACCATCCCTACGGTGAAGCACGGTGGTGGCAGCATCATGCTGTGGGGATGTTTTTCAGTGGCAGGGACAGGCAGACCAGTCAAGATTGAGGGAAAGATGAACGGAGCAAAGTACAAAGATGTTTCTACTGATGAAGCTCATATCCATATCACGCTGAAATCAATACAAAAGGGGTCAAACAATTAGGGTTCCACATTGTGACATCATTAAAATACTCCTACTACAATGTTAAAACATTCTACATTATGACATTAATTCATTGATATCATGAAACAACTCCTTCATGTATGTATTTTCTGATGTTTGATCAGCGATCTTTTATCAGAGTAGCTCTTGTCACATTGATCACAGCTATAAGGTTTCTCTCCTGTGTGGGTTCTCTGGTGTGATACCAGGCTGCCTAAGTGAGTAAAACTCTTCACACATTGATTACAGCTATAAGATTTCTCTCTTGTGTGTGTTCTCTGGTGTATATTCAGATAGCTCCATGTAGTAAAACTTCCCACATTGATCACAGCTATGAGATTTCTCTCTTGTGTGTGTTCTCTGGTGTGATACAAGGCTGCCTGACTAAGTAAAACTCTTCCCACATTGATTACAACTGAAAGATTTCTCTCCAGTGTGAATTCTCAGGTGTACTTTTAGTGTATTTGATTTTGAGAAACGTTTCCCGCAGTCAGAGCAGCAGTATGGTTTCTCTCCTGTGTGTACTCTCTGTGTATTTTAAGTTCTGATGAAGATTTGCAACCTTTCCCACAGTCAGAGCAGCAAATAGATTTCTTCCCTGTGGATCTCTGCAGGTGTTTGAGGTGTCCTGATGTGGAGAGACTCTTCTCTGTCTCGTCAGCATCATGATGTTGTTGAGGCTCCCCAGAGGACCCACGATAGTCACTTCTCTCTCCTGTGTGAACAACAAAGTCAGACAGATGGTTAACAGCCCACAACAGCGGAAGTCCACAGTAAAATGTGATGCCAACAGCGTAGCCATGATGTTGTACAACAATTGACATCTGTAATGAATGTTCAAATTATTTGACAATTGTCTTAAAATGAGCAAGAATAGTCATATTTTATCTTGTTTTCACATTAGTAGTGACATCGATGATTGTATGCTATAAATAAGCTATTCATGTTGTTGAAACTCTAAGCAGTGTGCCAGACTCCAATATAGGCCCCTTTCTGTGTTTGCTAAAATTGCGGCACGAGGGCGATACACATGCAATTTGATTGCAGAAACTCCTCCCTGCTAACGAGGAAACTGATAGTTATGGATGTAGTATATCTGAAATGGTGAGCAAAGATTTAAGTTTTTCACAATGTATTCTGAATGTGAATGGGGGAAAACTCAGGGGAGTAACCTCCATTTCCAGGGTGCTTATGAGTACATTTCACACTACTTTGGATTATAATTGTAAGGCTCGTTTGAATGTCCTGTTTAATATAATGTTTGCTACAGTATTAAGAATTATGTGTAATTTTTTGAAAACCGCGTTAAAAAAAACAACAGAGTTACACGTGGGATAAACAAAAGTACAGTCAATAACACAATAGAAAAATCTATATACAGTGTGTGCAAATGGAGTGAGGTAAGGCAATAAACAGGCCATAGTAGCAAAGTAATTACAATTTAGCAAATTAACACTGGAGTGATAGATGTGCAGATGATGATGTGCAAGTAGAAATACTGGTGTGCAAAAGAGCAAAAAAGTAAATAAAAACATGGGGATGAGGTAGGTAGTTGGATGGGCTATTTACAGAGTGGCTGTGTACAGCTGCAGCGATTGGTAAGCTGCTCAGATAGCTGATGCTTAAAGTTAGTGAGGGAGATATACAGTGGGGCAAAAAAGTATTTAGTCAGCCACATATTGTGCAAGTTCTCCCACTTAAAAAGATGAGAGAGGCCTGTAGTTTTCATCATAGGTACACTTCAACTATGACAGACAAAATTCCAGAAAATCACATTGTAGGATTTTTAATGAATTTATTTGCAAATTATGGTGGAAAATAAGTATTTGGTCACCTACAAACAAGCAAGATTTCTGGCTTTCTAGACAGTAAGGTCTAGAGTGTCACCCTCTTTGAAGAGGGGGATGACCGCGGAAGCTTTCCAATCTTTAGGAATCCCGGATGATACGAAAGAGAGGTTGAACAGACTAGTAATAGGGGTTGCAACAATGGCCGCGGATAATTTTAGAAAGAGAGGGTCCAGATTGTTTAGCCCAGCTGATTTGTACAGGTCCAGGTTTTGCAGCTCTTTCAGAACATCAGCTATCTGGATTTGGGTGAAAGAGAAGCTGGGGAGGCTTGGGCAAGTGCGGGGGGTGCGGAGCTGTTGGCCAGGGTTGGGGTAGCCAGAAGGAAAGCATGGCCAGCCGTAGAGAAAAGCTTATTGAAATTCTCGATTATCGTGGATTTATCAGTGGTGACAGTGTTTCCTAGCCTCAGTGCAGTGGGCAGCTGGGAGGAGGTGCTCTTATTCTCCATGGACTTTACAGTGTCCCAAAATGTTTTGGAGTTAGAGCTACAGGATACAAATTTCGTTTGAAAAAGCTAGCCTTTGCTTTCCTAACTGACTGTGTGTATTGGTTTCCGACTTCTCTGAAAAATAGCATATCGCTGGGACTATTCGATGCTAGTGCAGTACGCCACAGGATGTTTTTGTGCTGGTCAAGGGCAGTCAGGTCTGGAGTGCACCAATCTGTTCTTAGTTATACATTTTTTGAAAGGGGCATGCTTATTTAAGATGGTGAGGAAATTACTTTTAAAGAACAACCAAGCATCCTCTACTGATGGGATGAGGTCAATATCCTTCCAGGATACCCGGGCCAGGTCAATTAGAAAGGCTTGCTCGCAGAAATGTTTTAAGGAGCGTTTGACAGTGATGAGGGGTGGTCGTTTGACCGAGAACCCATAACGGATGCAGGCAATGAGGCAGTGATCGCTGAGATCCTGATTGAAAACAGCAGAGGTGTATTTGGAGGGCAAGTTGGTCAGGATAATATCTATGAGGGTGCCCATGTTTACGGATTTAGGGTTGTACCTGGTGGGTTCCTTGATCATTTGTGTGAGATTGAGGGCATCTAGCTTGGATTGTAGGATGGCCGGGGTGTTAAGCATATCCCAGTTTAGGTCGCCTAACAGAACGAACTCTGAATATAGATGGGGGGCAATCGATTCACATATGGTGTCCAGGGCACAGCTGGGAGCTGAGGGGGGTCTATAACAGGCGGCAACAGTGAGAGACTTATTTCTGGAGAGAAAAATTAGAAGCTCGAATTGTTTGGGCATGGACCTGGAAAGTATGACAGAACTTTGCAAGCAATCTCTGCAGTAGATTGCAACTCCTCCCCATTTGGCAGTTCTATCTTGACGGAAAATGTTGTAGTTGGGGATGGAAATTTCAGAATTTTTGGTGGCCTTCCAAAGCCAGGATTCAGACGCGGCAAGGACATCAAGGTTGACGGAATGTGTTAAAACTTCTTATGGCTGCAGGGGCAGTATTGAGTAGCTTGGATGAAAAGGTGCCCAGAGGTGCCCAGAGTAAACTGCCTGCTCCTCAGTCCCAGTTGCTAATATATGCATATTATTATTAGTATTGGATAGAAAACACTCTGAAGTTTCTAAAACTGTTTGAATGATGTCTGTGAGTATAACAGAACTCATATGGCAGGCAAAAACCTGAGAAGAAAATCCAACCAGGAAGTGGGAAATCTGAGGGTTGTAGGTTTTCAACTCATCCCCTATCGAATACACAATGGGATATGGGTCAGTTTGCACTTCCTATGGCTTTCACTAGATGTCAACAGTCTGTAGAACCTTGTCTGATGCTTCTACTGTGGGGCCGAAGGAGACAGGAATGAGTAGGTCTATCATGAGCTGACCATGCTCTGACCATGCGCGTTCACATGAGAGGGAGCTCTGTTCCATCGCACTTCTGAAGACAATGGAATTCTCCGGTTGGAACGTTATTGAAGATTTATGTTAAAAACATCTTAAAAATTGATTCAATACATCGTTTGACATGTTCTACTACTGTTACGGAACTTTTTGACATTCCGTCTGCTTTAGTGAACGCGCTTCCTGACTAACAAAATAGCTATTTGGACATAAATGATGGCATTACCAAACAAAACAAACATTACAAAACAAACATTTCTTGTGGGAGTCCTGGAGTGCATTCCGACGAAGATCAGCAAAGGTAAGTGAAGATTTTAATGCTATTTATGAGTTTTGTTGACTGCACAATTTGGCGGGTAACTGTATGGCTTCCTTTTGTGGCTGAATGCTGTTCTCAGATGATTGATTTATTGTGCTTTTGCCGTAAAGCTTTTTGAAATCTGACACAGCGTTGCATTAAGAACAAGTGTATCTTTAATTCTATGTAAAACATGTATCTTTCATCAAAGTTTAATGTGAGTATTTCTGTTATTTGATGTGGCTCTGCAATTTCCCGGATATTTTGGAGGCATTTCTGAACATGGCGCCAATGTAAACTGAGTTTTTGGATATAAATATTAACTTTATCGAACAAAACATATATGTATTGTGTAACATGAGGTCCTATGAGTGTCATCTGATGAAGATCATCAAAGGTTAGTGATTCATTTGATCTCTATTTCTGCTTTTTGTGACTCCTGTCTTTGGCTGGGAAAATGGCTGTGCTTTTCTGTGATTTTGCGGTGACCTATCATAATTGCTTGTGGTGCTTTCGCTGTAAAGCCTATTTGAAATCGGACACTTTGGTGGGATTAACAACAAGATTACCTTTAAAATGGTATAAGATACATGTATGTTTGAGGAATTCTAATTATGAGATTTCTGTTGTTTGAATTTGGCGCCCTGCACTTTCATTGGCTGTTGTCATCTCATCCCGTTAAGGGGATTGCAGTCATAATGAGTTGTGGAGCTTCTCAAATAATTTCTCTTCACCTCAAACAGCAAGTAAACAAAGTCTAATCAAAATCAATTGCAAATGAGAATAGTTCCTTAAAGTATTAGAAAAACATTTCCAGCTCTCGCACTTTCGATAACCACTCGGCACGAAAGGGAAAAATATAATGCCCTGATCCAGTGGAAATGTCAAAATACCTGATTACTTCTTATCCCTTTCACAAATAGCCTACAGCTGTGTCTGTCCCGAACTCACTGGTGCGGGAAACTGAGAGCCCAGAATATTTTATACAATGTTTCAAGTTCGTTGTAGACAGGCCGTGTGATTTATAGGATATTTATTTGCAATGTTTTTATGATGGCCAGTCCTTGTATTCATAGTGTAGTGAATTCAGGGGGTAGACCTGAGCTAAACTCAAACCTGGGTCCAGCGACTGTCAAGCCAACACCTTATAACTGTTACGCCAAGATGTCTGAACTTCTTGACGAGGTCGCTAGGTGTTGGGTTACGGTTGCTACAATAGCTTTCTCTATGAATTTGAGAGTGGTTACATTTCTCCAGTCCCCATCCCTCAGCTGTTTACAAAACCAAGTCTCTGGACAGCCATTTTGTTTCTGTTTAAATCCTAGGTTGTCCCTTTATGATGACGAATTGGGCTGGAGAAATGTAACTAGTCTCTAATTCATAGACAGACCTATGGATGCAAGGACTGACCATCCATGATATCAACATTATAGTTTTAACCATGTTTGAGGCTATACAGTGTTGATTTACATTGTTTCTAAACATTAGAGTAAAAAAAGCTTATTTGGGGTTCTGATGGGGTACAACAGTTGAACTAAGCTCATGAGGCATGTGTTATATTCTTCAAGAATCAATGGCTATAAATAAATAATTTAAATGTCCAAAAATGGATGTTGCAATTGCAGATTTCCCCTTTAACACCACACATCAGTTCAACAACTGCAGAGTTTGTGCCTCTGTATTTAAGACAGTACTTACTAGTGTTAATCAGGGCCCGGTTTCTCAAAACCACCTTATGGCTAAGTTCATCGTTGGAAGCATTGGATGCCTTAAATTGCGTTTGGGAAACCGGGCCCAGATATCCAGTTTCCTCCTCTTCTTCCTCCTCCTTTTTCAATGTGACAGTCATCTCCCCCTCCTCCTCTTTCACTCCAAAAACTGCAACCTCTTCTTTTACAGTAACATCCTCCTCCTTCACTCTGAAGGCGTCTTTCTCTTCTTCTTTCACAGTAACAGCCTCACCCTCTACTTGTTTTTGTATTGTAACAGCCTCCTCTACCTCCTCCTCTTTCACGGGAGCTTCTTTCTCCGTCCAGCAGACCGCATCTTCTTTAGCAGGAGGAGAGTAGCTTAGTGAACTCATGGTCGGGGATGTTAGCTAGCTAGGCTAATGCTAACTTAACCAGCCCGCAAGCTGAATAATAACAACAACACCGTAAATATGAAATTAAATCGGATAACTAACTAGACGACAGAAGTGGGTTTAAAACACAGTGGCTAATATACACGAAAGCGTCTAAAGAGATTTATTGGTTCGACTATTTTGTCTACCAAGCTACCGAAGTGGCTAACTAACTGTTTCTGCTGTTGAAAGAAGCGTTCCGTCCACTAGAATATACGTCACACTAGCATCATTGCCTTAAAGTTGAACATCCCCATCTGCTGACTGGAGTGGGTAACGCAGTTGAGTAAAATGTATATTTTATTTTCAGACAAGTTGAAGTGTTTGAAGCACAAGTTTTTAGTCACCAGTGCAACAACACAGTGTGGTTAAAGACTTAGAAACCTAGTTGTATTGAAGATCTGGTAACCTTTAAGCACAACCAGTCATGTTTTTGAATTATCACATATTTTTATTTATTTTTTATTTCACCTTTATTTAACCAGGTAGGCTAGTTGAGAACAAGTTCTCATTTACAACTGCGACCTGGTCAAGATAAAGCAAAGCAGTGCGACACAAACAACAACACAGAGTTACACATTGAATAAACAAACGTACAGTCAATAACACAATAGAAAAGTCTATATACAGTGTGTGCAAATGAGGTAAGATTAGGGAGGTAGGGCAATAAATAGGCCGTAGTGACGAACGAGGTAATTCCAATTTAGCAAGTAAACACTGGAGTGATAGATGTGCAGAAGATGAATGTGCAAGTAGAGATACTGGGGTGCAAAGGAGCAAAACAATAATAACAATATGGGGATGAGGTACAGATGAAGTCGGAAGTTTACATACACCTTGTCAAATCATTTAAAACTCAGTTTTTCACAATTCCTGACATTTAATCCAAGTAAAAATTCCCTGTCTCAGGTCAGTTAGGATCAACCTTTATTTTAAGAATGTGAAATGTCAGAATAATAATAGGAGAAATTATTTATTTCAGCTTTTATTTCTTTCATCACATTCCCATTGGGTCAGAAGTTTACAACACCTCAGTATTTGGTAGCATTGTCTTTAAAAATGTTAACTTGGGTCAAACATTTCGGTTAACCTTCCACAAGCTTCTTCACAATAAGTTGGGTGAATTTTGGCCCATTCCTCCTGACAGAACTGGTGTAACTGAGTCAGGTTTGTAGGCCTCCTGTCTGCGACACGCTTTTTTAGTTCTGCCCACACATTTTCTATAGGATTGAGGTCAGAGATTTGTGATGGCCACTCCAATACCTTGACTTTGTTGTCCTAAGCCATTTGCCACAACTTTGGAAGTATGCTTGGGGTCATTGTCCATTTGAAAGACCATTTGCGACCAAGCTTTAACTTCCCTGACTTGTTGCTTCAATATATCCAAATAATTTTCCTGCCTCATGATGCTCTATTTTGTTAAGTGCACCAGTCCCTCCTGCAGCAAAGCACCCCCACAACATGATGCTACTTCACGGTTGGGATGGTGTTCTTCAGCTTGCAAGCATACCCTTTTTCCTCACACACATAACGATGGTCATTACGGCCAAACAGTTTATTTTGTTTCAATCAGACCAGAGGACATTTTTCTCAAAAAGTACAATCTTTGTCCCCATGTGCAGTTGCAATCCGCAGTCTGGCTTTTTTATGGCAGTTTAAAAATATTTCATTCAATATTTTATAAGACATACAAAACATACATATACAAACGACAACATCATGCAAACATTAACTACATCACACCTGCCCAGATCCACTGAACACACACCCACCTTAACTTCTTGTTAATCAGCCGCTTTGTCAGATTTCAAAAAGGCTTTAACGGAGAAAGCATACAATGCGATTATCTGAAGCCCCCACACAACAAATACTTTTTCAACCAGCGCAGGTGTCACAAAATCACAGATAGCGATTAAATAAATCACTTACCTTTGAAGATCTTCCTCTGTTTGCAATCCCAAGGGTCCCAGCTACACATTTACATTTACATTTAAGTCATTTAGCAGACGCTCTTATCCAGAGCGACTTACAAATTGGTGCATTCACCTTATGATATCCAGTGGAACAACCACTTTACAATAGTGCATCTAACTCTTTTAAGGGGGGGGGATGGTTAGAAAGATTACTTTATCCTATCCTAGGTATTCCTTAAAGAGGTGGGGTTTCAGGTGTCTCCGGAAGGTGGTGATTGACTCCGCTGCCCCTGGCGTCGTGAGGGAGTTTGTTCCACCATTGGGGTGCCAGAGCAGCGAACAGTTTTGACTGGCTGAGCGGGAACTGTACTTCCTCAGAGGTAGAGGGCGAGCAGGCCAGAGGTGGATGAACGCAGTGCCCTTGTTTGGGTGTAGGGCCTGATCAGAGCCTGAAGGTACGGAGGTGCCGTTCCCCTCACAGCTCCGTAGGCAAGCCACCATGGTCTTGTAACGGATGCGAGCTTCAACTGGAAGCCAGTGGAGAGAGCGGAGGAGCGGGGTGACGTGAGAGAACTTGGGAAAGTTGAACACCAGAACGGGCTGCGGCGTTCTGGATGAGTTGTAGGGGTTTAATGGCACAGGCAGGGAGCCCAGCCAACAGCGAGTTGCAGTAATCCAGACGGGAGATGACAAGTGCCTGGATTAGGACCTGCGCCGCTACACAATGAATGGTTATTTTGTTCGATAAAATCCTTCTTTATATCAAAAACGTTTTACTCGTACCTCGGCCAGCATTGTGAATGGATAGGAAATAATAATGTCATGTTTTACTCGTACCTCAGCCAGCATTGTGAATGGTTAGGAAATAATATGTACATGTTTTACACGTACCTCAGCCAGCATTGTGAATGGTTAGGAAATAATATGTCATGTTTCCTCGTACCTCAGCCAGCATTGGTGAATGGTTACGAAATAATATGTCATGTTTTACTCGTACTCAGCCGGCATTGGTGAATGGTTAGGAAATAATATGTCATGTTTTACTCGTACCTCAAGCCAGCATTGTGAATGGTTAGGAATAATATGTCATGTTTTACTCGTACCTCAGCCAGCATTGTGAATGGTTAGGAAAATAATATGTTCATGTTTTACTCGTACTCAGCCAGCATTGGGAATGATTAGGAAAATATATGGTCAATGTTTTACTCGTACCTCACCAGCATTGTGAATGGTGTCTGAGGCAGTGACATACTAGTCATGCATGAAAGGGGTGGTTCTGGGGTTGTTCTGTGGTTATAAGTTACTGACCTTGGAATACATTTCTGGCCCATGCTGGCAGGGTCGGAATCAAAGCCAATGTCCACCTGGTAACCTGGCAGGGTGTGAATCAAACCCAATGACCACCTGGCAGGGTCTGAATCAAACCCAATGTCCACCTGGCACACTGGCAGGGTCTGAATCACCCAATGTGTACCTGGCAACACTGGCAGGGGTCTGAAATCAAACCCAATGTCCACCTGGCACATCTGGCAGGGTCTGAATCAACCCAATGTGTACCTGGCACACTGGCAGGGTCCTGAATCAAACCCAATGTCCACCTGGTACACTGGCAGGGTCTATTAATGAATAGTCAATGAAGCATATTTTGCCACACTTGAAACAACTGGTTTACTCGGAACTATAGAAATCTGACTTCAGTATGTTCAAGACAACTGGAACTCAGGAAAAAAAACTATCTCTGACGGGGAAATACATTTTGAACAGTCATCCAACTGGGAATTGTAAATCCGGAACTCGGGCCTCTTTCTAGAGCTACGACCTGAAGATCACTGACATCATCATGATTCACACTTGTTTTTTCCCCGAGTTCCCCCAGTTGTCTTGAAATCACCATAAATCTAGAGAATGACAGACTTTGATGACTAAATTTGCCCACGAAGGACACCTTCCTGTTCAAGTGAGCACAGCACAACACAGTGAAGTCCAAAAATATATTGTATGCTGCCTGCATAAATTATGTAATTTTCCAGGGAGATATGTATACTGTAGCTAAGAAGGTAATACTAAGTGTATGTTGTTAATAAGAGTGTTAGTAGCCCATGTGCCTCACCTAATAATTTGGTCTATTTTCCCTTCTTAATTTTGCCTACTGTTCTGACTTGGTGGTGCAACATGCAGCCTATAACCTGTTTTAGAGAAATGTAATCGTTGAATATTGTAAAGAGCTTTCATTGTCTGCTTATATGCCCCCTTTATTTATCCTACTAGGTTCTGACTTGGTACACAGGGAGGATAGCGTAAAGAACGGCCCATGTTCTGAATTCTGTCACTGTACATTTCAAAAGTCTAAACAAATAGTTATATTGAGACTATGTCCATCCTAGCTCGCTCATTAATGTCTTAATCGAAATTACGGTTTGCTCGTATCTGCTTGTCGTCCCCTTAATGCCATAGTTTGTACATTCAATTGTCATTTGTTTAAGCAAGTCAGCAAAATCAGCCATGTTAATTTTTAAAGGCAGTAAATGAGGCTGAATTAACTGTTTCGCTAACAGACAAGGCCCGCTGATCGCCAGTGTAGCAGTGGTTAAGATGTTGGGACTGTTGTTGGCCACGCTTTATGTAGGCTTAACAGTCTGTGGGCACTGTTTTGTCACCGTTATAGTGCAATTAATGTATGTTTAGTGCTGGTGTTTGCCCACCAAATTTACATGCTAAAATTGCCACTTGCTCCTCAGCCTTCCTCTTCTCTGAAGACCCGGTGAGGGTGGAGCTGTCAGAGAGCTGTTTGAGGGACTGGTTAGGAGAACACTTCTACAGCCAGAGAGGTGAAGGTCACACATGGGTTATATGGTAAATATTTATATGTCCCCTTAGTGGTTCATCACGTATCAAAAGGGATTGTTCCATCACATCCATGTTTATTTACATTAGTGCAAATTGTCCACTGATATTGGTGTAATTTTCTCTCACCCATTTGGCTGTATGAAAGTTAATTTCCCTCAGGCACATACATTTGTTATTTGATATTATAAGGTAATATGTTTCAAATGTTCATTTCCCGCACCTCATTCACCCATCTCTTTAATTGCTTATGCATATTCTGTGGCCTGACTGCGTCCAGACTATGTCAAAGACCCATACTGGTAGATCTGAACCTAATGCAGTTTGGAGTGATCAGATGGACAAGAAAATCACATTTAGGTGCAGGTGTAACTGAGGCCATAGATGCTTCCATATCCATTACTTTGAGTGTTTTATATAATATGACTAAATGTGTTTTATTTCTGTGTTGCAGGGGCAGTCAAGAAAATGGAATGGCAAGGCTCAGACATGACATAAGCAGAGCTGTGGGCAGACCACTCAAGCCCCTGGTAGAGCCGGGGGTGGTGGATTACTACACTTCCACCACACTTCAAAAGGCTTGAAAAGTGGGATTGATACTTTTTTTTCATACTAAAGAGGGACCAAGAGTCTGTTGATTGGTCAGTCTCATTTGTTGAAATCAATCAGCTTTATTTTACAGCACAATGTTCAGACATGGATGCCAAC
>NW_019957588.1:93214-105298 GCF_002910315.2 Salvelinus sp. IW2-2015
TTGATTGCTACACTCATAAAAGCTTGGATTTCTTTCGCTGTAAAGTATATTTTCAAAATCTGACACGATAGGTGGATTAACAACAAGCTAAGCTGTGTTTTGGTATATTTCACTTGTGATTGCATGATTATAAATATTTTTTGTAATATTTATGCATTTGGCGCCCTGCAATTCTAGCGGTTGTTTAGGAAAGTGATCCCGTAAAAGGGATCCGTAGCGCAGAGAAGTTAAGGGAACTATACAGTCACCTCTCATGGCAGACCTTGTGGATCTGCTGCCAATAGTTTGGGTTTTCTGTTTAACAAAAATACTGAGTGGAGGGGGAGCCAGGCCATTTAGGATCTTGAATACAAGACATGCGTCGATGTATTGCACAACATTTTACCAACTCAGGAGCTCATGCTTACTGAGGATGTAACAGTGATGATGGCTATTGGGCTTCCTATCAAGCACTTTGAGAGCCTGTTTGTAGACAGACTGAATAGGTTTTAATGTTGTACAGCAAGCTTGGGCCCAACTAGTCAAGCAGTATGTTAAGTGGGGGAGTATCATAGATTTCTGTGGAGCCGTTTCTGTGGAGTGTTTCGCTCTGAAGCCAAACTGCATGGAGTGTAATGTGAAGGGGCTGTTGTTGAGGTGGTTAATCAGTTGTTCTGCTACACACTTTTCAACAACCTTTGACACCACAGGTAGTACTAATGGGCCTGTAGTTACTCACATCAGCAGGGTCGCCCGATTTAAAGATGGCCGTTACTATGGCTGACTTCCATACCCTTGGAAACACCCCGAGACCAATAGATGTGTTGGTGACCTTAGTAATGGGGCCAATGAGTGACTCTTTGTAGTTTTTAAGAAAGATAGAGTCCAGCCCAAACACATCTTTGGCTTTAGAGTTCTTTAGTGAGCTAATCACCTTGTTCACCTTTGACTCAGAAACCTCCCTTATGATGAAGACAGGTTGAGTGTCATTTACTAGCACTGAGCCCAAGAAACCAGTGGAGGGGTTCTGTGTCAGTATCCCTGAAATCTGTTTAAAACGATAATTTTGACCTCATGGATGGCCAGTCTTTGTATTTATGGTGTAGTGAATTCAGGGGATAGTCTTGAGCTTAACTCAAAGTTGAGTCCAGCGACTGTCAAGTCAACACCTTATAACTGTTATGCCAAGAAGTCTGAACTTCTTGACGGGGTAGCTAGGTGTTGGGTTACGGTTGCTACAATAGCTTTCTCTATGAATTTGAGAGTGGTTACATTTCTCCAGCCCCCATCCCTCAGCTGTTTACCAAACCAAGTCTCTGGGCAGCCATTTTTTTGCTGTTTAAAAAACCCACACATCAATCTGCAGTTCAAACACTGTTTTGGTAATAAGATGATAGGGTTGGAGAAATGTAACTACTTTCAAATTCATAGACAGACCTATGGATGCAAGGACTGACCATCCATGATATGAACATTATAGTTTTAATCATGTTTTGAGGCTTGTCGTGGCAATTTCCTGTATTACCAAATGAGGAGAATTACAAACCACACACCAGTCAGAGTTATACTTAAACTTCACCTTTAATAATAATTAAGCTCTTGCAATAGCATTTGGCTCTCAACAATTCACTATCTCTAATGAAAAGTTGAGAGTGTCAACATAATGGCAACTGAGATCTTTTATAGCAAAGATACACCCCTCTCAACTTACCACAGATCTTAGGAAAACTTCACAAAGGACCTTTTACTTGAGAAAGGAGTATCCCATAGCCAGATAGCATTAGCTATAAATTATCATTCAGTTTGGTTTAAAAGACGAGGTTCTAATCTCGTTCCTGGTACTTCATAGTACCAAAACATTACCTCATCCAAGGCATAACTCAATTGTCAACTCTATCTTCTCCTATCTCAAGTAAAAACCCCTCTTCTCCCCACTCCTGGACAAGCTCACTGAGGGAAGTGAC
This sequence comes from Salvelinus sp. IW2-2015, assembly GCF_002910315.2. Classification (NCBI taxonomy): domain Eukaryota; kingdom Metazoa; phylum Chordata; class Actinopteri; order Salmoniformes; family Salmonidae; genus Salvelinus; species Salvelinus sp. IW2-2015. The sequence continues at coordinate 95,158 of NW_019957588.1, forward strand.
TTGCGCACAGACATTGTGGAGCCAAAAGATAATTGGTTCCCCCTTAATCATCCCTTCACATGGTTTAACATATACATTCACATATCAAGACAATGTTCCATTCTGTCCTCCTACCCTTCTGATATTCTGCATAGCACCAGACATGTAAAAGACAAGCCTGACCTCTCCCCTCTCTGGGCCCCAAGTTACTTTTCCCTAGCAGAGAAGGGAAAAGTGCAACTGCCAACAGTATAGTCCAAAGGGAGACATTCTAATGACAAGTATCTGACATAACCATATTATGTAAATAAAACATCTTATTTATCTATGTTACCCAACTAATTCTGATTCATCCCCCACAGTCCCCAGGACTGAAAACCACTGCTCTTCATTGGGACCTCTTCATATGTAGACTGGCTTTCATAGCGCTCTTTATCTGAGGACAGAAAACCTCACAAGAAACAGACTTCATTATAGTCAAATTACACCACACTGAATATTATGTTACTATTATCTCCGTCCTCACTTCTAGGGACAGGAACTACACAAATGTACCTGCCCTATAGAGAATAGCCTACTCTCTCACTGACATTTGGGGCTGCTATCCTTTCACCCTCCTCCATGGCTGTTAGCTACCTACATTTGGGGTTTGTTTTTACAGTGATAAATACATCAAGATAGCTAATATGAAGTTAGATAGATGGTGATATTTCATTCACTTAGCTAGCTATCTATACAGTATTTGAAGTTGGTTAGATAGCTAGCCAACTAGCTAGCTCATTTAGCAGCTCATTTGAGTTAGCCTGCACTGTAGCTAGTTAGCTAATAATACATTTTTTTTTTTTTTACATTTTCAAGATCTATTTACTTACTTACTTGAATAGGTTCTCCCAGCCATGTGGACAATTGGAAACAGGGCAGCAAAGTTTGTCACCAGAACGTTTTAGAGGATTTACTATTGAACTATGTACCCATTTAATAACCAGACCTTCATACAAAACTTGCTCTGCTGAATTCTTGACGCGAGTCACAATGGGCGGCCTAAGCAGCATCTAGTCCATCGGCTGACTGAATAAATGTATATTTTATTTTCAGACAAAAAGTTAAAGGGTAGGAAGCATGAGTTTTTACTCACCAGTGTAACAACATAGTGTGGTTAAAGACTTAGTAATTTAGTTGTAGTCACGATATGGTTACCTATAAGCACAAACAGTTATGTTTTTGCGTTATTGCATATTTCTTTATTTATTTCTGGATATATTCTAAACTACCCATTATTTCTCAATGTCATATGGAGGATCTACTCTGTGCTACAGAGTTTGTATGCTGGCTCGGTAGCTAGCTCAAGCTTGCAAACATTAGCCACATGTCACGGCTGTCGTCGGAAGGAGACCAAGGTGCAGCGTGGTGAGTGTACATATTCCAACAAAACAAGAAACGACCGTGAAGCTTAACAGGGCTATAGTGCCACTAACAAAGATAACTACCCACAAACACCAAAGGAAAAAAGGCTACCTAAGTATGATTCCCAATCAGAGACAAACGATAGACAGCTGTCCCTGATTGAGAACCATACCCGGCCAAAACATAGAAATACAAAACATAGAAATAAAGACAATAGAATGCCCACCCTAGTCACACCTCATGCGTTTCATGAAATGTGTTGTAGTGTTATCTAGAGGGAACCCATGAGTGCAAACGATTGGTTTAGTATGAAGTTCTACATTTGAAGTTATTTCTGTTGTAGTTTACATCATATGGAATAGGCTGGTCCTCCATATTACATCACACCTGACTTTGGCATTCTTCTGAATTCTGATTGGTTTTATGTAATAACTCCACAAATAGAATAATGAGGTGTAACTTTGCATTGGGACTTAAAAATATTTTATTTGACATTTTATAAACAATACAAAACATACACACACAAATGACAACATCATACAAACATTAACTACATCACACCTGCCCAGACCCACTAGAACACACCTCCATCTCCATTAACTACATCACAACTGCCCAGACCTACTAGAACACACCTCCATCTCCATTAACTACATCACACCTGCCCAGACCCACTAGAACACACCNTGTGAATGGTTAGGAAATAATATGTCATGTTTTACTCGTACCTCAGCCAGCATTGGGAATGATTAGGAAATAATATGTCATGTTTTACTCGTACCTCAGCCAGCATTGTGAATGGTGTCTGAGGCAGTGACATACTAGTCATGTATGAAAGGGGTGGTTCTGGGGTTGTTCTGTGGTTATAAGTTACTGACCTTGGAATACATTTCTGCCCATGCTGGCAGGGTCGGAATCAAACCCAATGTCCACCTGGTACACTGGCAGGGTGTGAATCAAACCCAATGACCACCTGGCAGGGTCTGAATCAAACCCAATGTCCACCTGGTACACTGGCAGGGTCTGAATAAAACCCAATATTAATGAATTGTCAATGAAGCATTCTTTTTGCCACACTCGAAACAACTGTTAACTCGGAACTATGAAAACTTGACTTCAGTAAGTTCAAGACAACTGGGAACTCAGGAAAAAACTATCTCTGACGGGGAAAATACATTTTGAACAGTCATCCAACTGGGAATTGTAAATCCGGAACTCGGGCCTCTTTCTAGAGCTACGACCTGAAGATCACTGACATCATCATGATTCAACCTTGTTTTTTCCCCGAGTTCCCAGTTGTCTTGAAATCACCATAAATCTAGAGAATGACAGACTTTGATGACWAAATTTGCCCACGAAGGACACCTTCCTGTTCAAGTGAGCACAGCACAACACAGTGAGTCCAAAAATATATTGTATGCTGCTGCATAAATTATGTAATTTTCCAGGGAGATATGTATACTGTAGCTAAGAAGGTAATACTAAGTGTATGTTGTGTAYTAAGATGTTAGTAGCCCATGTGCCTCACCCTAATAATTTGGTCTATTTTCCCTTCTTAATTTTGCCTACTGTTCTGACTTGGTGGTGCACATGCAGKCTATAACCTGTTTTAGAGAAATGTAATCGTTGAATATTGTAAGAGCTTTCATTGTCTGCTTATATGCCCCCTTTATTTATCCTACGGTTCTGACTTGGTACACAGGGAGGATACRGTAAGAACGGCCCATGTTCTGAATTCTGTCACTGTACATTTCAAAAGTGCTAAACAAATAGTTATATTGACTARGTCCATCCTAGCTCGCTCATTAATGTCTTAATCGAAATTACGGWTTGCCTCGTATCTGCTTGTCGTCCCCTTATGCCATAGTTTGTACATCTCAATTGTCATTTGTTTAAGCAAGTCAGCAAAATCAGCCATGTTWTTTTTAAAGGCAGTAAATGAGGCTGAATTAACTGTTTCGCTAACAGACAAGGCTCCGCTGATAGCCAGGTGTAGCAGTGGTAAGATGTTGGGACTGTTGTTGGGACAGCTTTATGTAGGCCTTAACAGRCTGTGGGCACRGTTTGTCACCGTTATAGTGCAATTAATGTATTGTTTAGTGCTGTGTTTGCCCACCAAATTTACATGCTAKAATTGCCACTGCTCCTCAGCCTTCCTCTTCTCTGAAGACCCGGTGAGGGTGGAGCTGTCAGAGAGCTGTTGAGGGACTGGTTAGGAAGAACACTTCTACAGCCAGAGAGGTGAGAGGTCACACATGGGTTATATGGTAAATATTTATGTCCCCTTAGTGGTTCATCACGTAATCAAAAGGGAATATGTTCCATCATCCATGTTTATTTACATTAGTGCAAATTGTCCACTGATATTGGTGTAATTTCTCACCCCATTTGGCTGTATGAAAGTTAATTTCCCCTCAGGCACATACATTTGTTATTTGATATTATGAAGGTAATATGTTTCAAATGTTCATTTCCCCACTCATTCACCCCATCTCTTTACATTGCTTATGCATATTCTGTGGCCTGACTGCGTCCAGACTATGTCAAAGACCCATCCTGGTAGATCTGAACCTAATGCAGRTTGGAGTGATCAGATGACAGAAATCACATTTAGGTGCCAGGTGTAACTGAGGCCATAGATGCTCCATATCCATTACTTTGAGTGTTTTATATAATATGACTAAATGTGTTTATTTCTGTGTTGCAGGGGCAAGCAAGAAATGGAATGGCAAGGCCTCAGAACATGACATAAGCAGAGCTGTGGGAGACCACCTCAGCCCCTGGTAGAGCCGGCGGGTGGTGATTACTACTCCACCACACCTTCAAAAGGCTTGAAAAGTGGATTGATACTTTTTTTTCTATACAAGAGGGACCAACGAGTCTGTTGATTGGTCAGTCAATTTGTTGAAATCAATCAGCTTTTATTATTACAGCACATTTCACGACATGATGCAACACAATGGCTTCACAGGAAAAAACGAGAAAAAAAAAAGAAAACCAAAAAATATTAGTACACAACAAACAGAAGACTAACAACTGAAATACTAATGCGAAAAACCCCTGAGAAAATATAACCCGGAAGTGATTTAAAAAAAAGTAATCTGTGTTTCCTGGACCATCTATCTCCATTTAAAGGGTATCAACCAGATTCCTTTTCCAATGGCTTCCTCAGGCTGTGACCAGGCTTTAGACATAGTTCAGGCTTTTTATTTTGAAAAAATGAGCGAGATGTTTCATAAGTAGTCAGGTATCCTCTGAATGTTTCCTGCGCGCGACAGAGGGGCTCCCATTTTCCTTTTCTCTTAAAGAATAGTTTATGGTCCGGTTGAAATATTACGATTATGTTGTTAAAACAACATGAGGATTGATTATAAAAAACTTTGACATGTTCTACGACCATTACGGATACTTTTTGGAATTTATCGAACGGAACAAGGATTTTGTTTTCTCAACATAATCCGCAACCCAAATAGCGTTTTTTTTGTGATAAAGCTAATATTTATCGAACAAAATAACATTGTGTGTAACTGGGAGTCTCGTAGTGGAAACATCCGAAGATTATCAAAGGTAAGCGATAAATTTTACTGCTTTTCTGACTTTCGTGACAAGCTAACCAAGCTAATATAAGGCTAACTCTTCTAGCATTGATTGCTACACTCACAAAAGCTTGATTTCTTTCGCTGTAAAGTATATTTTCAAAATCGTGACACGATAGGTGGATTAACCAACAAGCAAGCTGTGTTTTGGTATATTTCACTTGTGATGTGCATGATTATAATATTTTAGTCAATATTTTTTAATCTGATACGTTTGGGAATTTTCATCTTCCTTTCAGGACCGGAACGAGGCTGTAGCTGTTTCTCAGCATAACGCGTAACCCAAATGACGTTTTTTTGTGATACAAGTAATATTTATCGAACCAAAAAGAACATTTGTTGTGTAACTGGGATTTTCGTGAGTGAAACATCTGAAGATTATCAAAGGTAAGCGACTAATTTTACTGCGTTGTCTGACTTTCGTGACCATACTAATTTGGGGCTGGCTGTTGTAGCGTTGATTGCTACACTCATAAAAGCTTGATTTCTTTCGCTGTAAAGTATATTTTCCAAAATCTGACACGATACGGTGGATTAACAACAAGCTAAGCGTGTTTTTGGTATATTTTCACTTGTGATTGCATGATTATAAATATTTTTTGTAATATTTTATGCATTTGCGCCCTGCAATTCTACGGTTGTTTTAGGAAAGTGATCCCGTAAAACGGATCCGTAGCGCAGAGAAGTTAAGGGAACTATACAGTCACCTCTCATGGCAGACCTTGTGGATCTGCTGCCAATAAGTTTGGGTTTTCTGTTTAACAAAAATACTGAGTGAGGGGGAGCCAGCCATTTAGGCTTCTTTGAATACAAGACATGCGTCGATGTATTGCACAACATTTTACCAACTCAGGAGCTCATGCTTACTGAGGCATGTAACAGTGATGATGGCTTATTGGGCTCTATCAGCACTTTGAGAGCTGTTTGTAGACAGACTGAAATAGGTTTTAATGTTGTACAGCCAAGCTTGGGCCCAACTAGTCACAGCAGTATGTTAAGTGGGGAGTATCATAGATTTCTGTGGAGCCGTTTCTGTGGAGTGTTTCGCTTCTGAAGCCAAACTGCATGGAGTGTAATGTGAAGGGGCTGTTGTTGAGGTGGTTAATCATGTTGTTCTGCTACACACTTTTCAAGAACCTTTGACACCCACAGGTAGTACTAAGGGGCCTGTGTTTACTCAACATCAGCAGGGTCGCCCGATTTAAAGATGGCCGTTCACTATGGCTGACTTCATACCCTTGGAAACACCCCGAGACCAATAGATGTGTTGGTGACCTTAGTAATGGGGCGGGCCAATGAGTGACTCTTTGTAGTTTTTAAGAAGATAGAGTCCAGCCCAAACACATCTTTGGCTTTAGAGTTCTTTAGTGAGCTATCACCTTGTTCACCTTTGACTCAGAAACTCCCTTATGATGAAGACAGGTTGAGTGTCATTTACTAGCACTGAGCCCAAGAAACCAGTGGAGGGTCTGTGTCAGATTCCCTGAAATCTGTTTAAAACGATAATTTTGACCTCATGGATGGGCCGTCTTGTATTATGGTGTAGTGAATTCAGGGATAGTCTTGAGCTTAACTCAAAGTTGAGTCTCAGCGACTGTCAAGTCAACACCTATAACTGTTATGCCAAGAAGTCTGAACTTCTTGACGGGTAGCTACGGTGTTGGGTTACGGTTGCTACAATAGCTTTCTCTATTGAATTTGAGAGTGGTTACATTTCTCCAGCCCCCATCCCTCAGCTGTTTACCAAACCAAGTCTCTGGGCAGCCATTTTTTTGCTGTTTTAAAAAAACCCACACATCAAATCTGCAGTTCAAACACTGTTTTGGTAATAGATGATAGGGTTGGAGAAATGTAACTACTTTCAATTCATAGACAGACCTATGGATGCAAGGACTGACATCCATGATATGAACATTATAGTTTTAATCATGTTTTGAGGCTTGTCGTGGCAATTTCCTGTATTACCAAATGAGGAGAATACAACCCACACCCAGTCAGAGTTATACTTAAACTTCACTTTAATAATAATTAAGCTCTTGCAATAGCTATTGGCTCTCACAATTCACTATCTCTAATGAAAAGTTGAGAGTCGTCAACATAATGGCAACTGAGATCTTTTAATAGCAAAGATACACCCCTCTCAACTTACCACAGATCTTAGGAAAACTTCACAAAGGACCTTTTACTTGAGAAAGGAGTATCCCATAGCCAGATAGCATTAGCTATAAATTTATCATTCAGTTTGGTTTAAAAGACGAGGTTTCTAATCTCGTTCCTGGTACTTCTAGTACCCAAAACATTACCTCATCCCAAGGCATACTCAATTGTCAACTCTATCTTCTCCTATCTCAAGTAAAAACCCCTCTTCTCCCCACTCCTGGACAAGCTCACTGAGGGAGTACTTGCGCACAGACATTGTGGAGCAAAAGATAATTGTTCCCCCTTAATCATCCTTCACATGGTTTAACATATACATTCACATATCAAGACAATGTTCCATTCTGTCCTCCTACCTCTGATATTCTGCATAGCACCAGACATGTAAAAGACAAGCCTGATCCTCTCCCCTCTCTGGGACCCCAAGTGACTTTTCCCTAGCAAGAAGGGAAAAGTGCAACTGCCAACAGTAAGTCCAAAGGAGACATTCTAATCGACAAGTATCTGACATAACATATTATGTAAATAAAACATCTTATTTATCTATGTTACCTCCTTGTCAACTTAATTCTGATTCATCCCCACAGTCCCAGGACTGAAAACCACTGCTCTTCATTGGGACCTCTTCATATGTAGACTGGCTTTCATAGCCGCTTTATCTGAGGCAGAAAACCTCACAAGAAACAGAACTTCATTATAGTCAAATTACACCACACTGAATATTATGTTTACTATTATCTCCGTCCTCACTTCTAGGGACAGAACTACAAAATGTACCTGCCCTATAGAGAATAGCCTACTCTCTCACTGACATTTGGGCTGCTATCCTTTCACCCTCCTCCATGGCTGTTAGCTACCTACATTTGGGGTTTGTTTTTACAGTGATAAATACATCAAGATAGCTAATATGAAGTTAGATAGATGGTGATATTTCATTCACTTAGCTAGCTATCTATACAGTATTTGAAGTTTGGTTAGATAGCTAGCCAACTAGCTAGCTCATTTAGCAGCTCATTTGAGTTAGCCTGCACTGTAGCTAGTTAGCTAATAATACATTTTTTTTTTTTTTTACATTTTCAAGATCTATTTACTTACTTACTTGAATAGGTTCTCCCAGCCATGTGGACAATTGGAAACAGGGCAGCAAAGTTTGTCACCAGAACGTTTTAGAGGATTTACTATTGAACTATGTACCCATTAATAACCAGACCTTCATACAAAAAACTTGCTCTGCTGAATTCTTGACCGAGTCACAATGGGCGGCCTAAGCAGCATCTAGTCCATCGGCTGACTGAATAAATGTATATTTTATTTTCAGACCAAAAAGTTAAAGGGTAGGAAGCATGAGTTTTACTCACCAGTGTAACAACATAAGTGTGGTTAAAGACTTAGTAATTTAGTTGTAGTCACGATATGGTTACCTATAAGCACAAACAGTTATGTTTTTGCGTTATTGCATATTTCTTTATTTTATTTCTGGATATATTTCTAAACTACCCCATATTTCTCAATGTCATATGAGGATCTACTCTGTGCTACAGAGTTTGTATGCTGGCTCGGTAGCTAGCTCAAGCTGCAAACATAGCCACATGTCACGGCTGTCGTCGGAAGGAACCAAGGTGCAGCGTGGTGAGTGTACATATTCCAACAAAACAAGAAACGACCGTGAAGCTTAACAGGGCTATAGTGCCACTAACAAAGATAACTACCCACAAACACCAAAGGAAAAAAGGCCTACCTAAGTATGATTCCCAATCAGAGACAAACGATAGACAGCTGTCCCTGATTGAGAACCATACCCGGCCCAAAACATAGAAATACAAAACATAGAAATAAAGACAATAGAATGCCCACCCTAGTCACACCTCATGCGTTTCATGAAATGTGTTGTAGTGTTATCTAGAGGGAACCCATGAGTGCAAACGATTGGTTTAGTATGAAGTTCTACATTTGAAGTTATTTCTGTTGTAGTTTACATCATATGGAATAGGCTGGTCCTCCATATTAACATCACACCTGACTTTGGCATTCTTCTGAATTCTGATTGGTTTTATGTAATAACTCCACAAATAGAATAATGAGGTGTAACTTTGCATTGGGACTTAAAAATATTTTATTTGACATTTTATAAACAAAAAAAAATACACACACAAATGACAACATCATACAAACATTAACTACATCACACCTGGCCAGACCCACTAAGAACACACCTCCATCTCCATTAACTACATCACAACGCCCAGACCTACTAGAACACACCTCCATCTCCATTAACTACATCACACCTGCCCAGACCCACTAGAACACACCCCAGTGGCGATTTTAGCATGTAAATCTTGGTGGGGCCTCCTCAACATTTTTTTAGATGCATGCCGGCAAGACACTACGCAACACAACACTTGCAGTAAGATTGTAACATGATCATTCCAATCAAAGGTACATATAACGTGATTTGACGTCATTTTATCTGTGGCCAATGACCTTGCGCCTTCTTGGAAGGCCACTTGTAATATAACTCTATGGCAGGACCCAAAGGGCTGACATTTTGGATGTCTACCTTTACTAAGGACATAAACTTCACCACGACGTAGTGTCCCCATGAGTGACAGAACACTGAGCCAATTACAGCGCAATGCTTCTATTTTTTGCTAGCTCGCCCCACCACCAGAGAAAGCACTGAGCTAGGCTGAAACACCTGCAATTTGGAGCTGGAATTACCCAGGAAAACAAAAAAGATACCATGTGTGTATGCAAATGTATTAACTCAATGATATCTATTTTTTTTTTTACATTGTTTGCAAACTGATATGCGACACGTATTAATGCCAAAATAACATGCAAAACAGGCAAGCCCCCCACATGTTTATATATGTTTATATTTAATTTCTTGGGGCAAAAACTCTGGGGATTCTGCCCTGAATGTCGGGTCGCCACTGACACACCCCCATCTCCAGCATCACTCTCCGCACCATGGCCTCAAACTCCACCATTTTATTCTCTCC
>NW_019957588.1:105323-114913 GCF_002910315.2 Salvelinus sp. IW2-2015
TTAACTACTGTACCTATCAATTAATCCAGTAGTAAGTGATTATGGTTCCTCAATATACATTTAAACATATTACAACGTAGGCTATGTGGTTACAGCACACTTTTAGTGTCCCCCTCAGAATTGCTCTTGAGAAAATGTTTCATTGTTAAATTGTCCCCCTTTCCCCCAAAAGTTTTGAATTAAAATTTTTTTCCCCCCAAAGATTTCGCCCCTGCATGACAAACATGACATCTAAGTAGCTGAATATGATTATGGACTAACAGTCTACCAGTTTGAAGGCACAACTCATGTTATTTCTGGTTAAAACAGTGAAGAGACTAGTTGATTAAGGAGTGGAGATGGTTTTAATTTGAGGAAATAATATGCATGTTTTACTCGTACCTCAGCCAGCATTGTGATGGTTAGGAAATAATATGTAATGTTTTACTGTACCTCAGCCAGCATTGTGAATGGTTAGGAAATAATATGTACAGTTTTACTCGTACTCAGCCAGCATTGTGAATGGTTAGGAAATAATATGTCATGTTTTACTCGTACCTCAGCCAGCATTGTGAATGGTTAGGAAATAATATGTAATGTTTACTCGTACCTCAGCCAGCATTGTGAATGGTTAGGAAATAATATGTCATGTTTACTCGTACCTCAGCCAGCATTGTGAATGGTTAGGAAATAATATGTCATGTTTTACTCGTACCTCAGCCAGCATTTGGGAATGATTAGGAAATAATATGTCATTTTACTCGTACCTCAGCCAGCATTGTGAATGGTGTCTGAGGCAGTGACATACTAGTCATGTATGAAAGGGGTGGTTCTGGGGTTGTTCCTGTGGTTATAAGTTTACTGACCTTGGAATACATTTCTTGCCCATGCCGGGGGATGCAGTGTCGAATCAAACCCAATGTCCACCTGGTACACTGGCAGGGTGTGAATCAAAACCCAATGACCACCTGGCAGGGTCTGAATCAAACCCAATGTCCACCTGGTACACTGGGCAGGGTTGAATAACCAATATTAATGAATTGTCAATGAGCATTTTTTTGCCACACTGAAACAACTGTTACTCGGAACTATGAAAACTTGACTTCAGTAAGTTCAAGACAACTGGGAACTCAGGAAAAAAACTATCTCTGACGGGAAATACATTTTTGAACAGTCATCCAACTGGGAATTGTAAATCCGGAACTCGGGCCTCTTTCTAGAGCTACGACCTGAAGATCACTGACATCATCATGATTCAACCTTGTTTTTTCCCCGAGTTCCAGTTGTCTTGAAATCACCATAAATCTAGAGAATGACAGACTTTGATGACAAATTTGCCCACGAAGGACACCTTCCTGTTCAAGTGAGCACAGCACAACACAGTGAGTCCAAAAATATATTGTATGTGCTGCTGCATAAATTATGTAATTTTCCAGGGAGATATGTATACTGTAGCTAAGAAGGTAATACTAAGTGTATGTTGTGTATAAGATGTTAGTAGCCCATGTGCCTCACCCTAATAATTTGGTCTATTTTCCCTTCTTAATTTTGCCTACTGTTCTGACTTGGTGGTGCACATGCAGCCTATAACCTGTTTTAGAGAAATGTAATCGTTGAATATTGTAAGAGCTTTCATTGTCTGCTTATATGCCCCTTTATTTATCCTACGGTTCTGACTTGGTACACAGGGAGGATACTGTAAGAAGGCCCATGTTCTGAATTCTGTCACTGTACATTTCAAAAGTGCTAAACAAATAGTTATATTGACTAGTCCATCCTAGCTCGCTCATTAATGTCTTAATCGAAATTACGGTTGCCTCGTATCTGCTTGTCGTCCCCTTAATGCCATAGTTTGTACATCTTCAATTGTCATTTGTTTAAGCAAGTCAGCAAAATCAGCCATGTTTTTTTTAAAGGCAGTAAATGAGGCTGAATTAACTGTTTCGCTAACAGACAAGGCTCCGCTGATAGCCAGGTGTAGCAGTGGTAAGATGTTGGGACTGTTGTTGGGACAGCTTTATGTAGGCCTTAACAGCCTGTGGCACCGTTTGTCACCGTTATAGTGCAATTAATGTATTGTTTAGTGCTGTGTTTGCCCACCAAATTTACATGCTAAATTGCCACTGCTCCTCAGCCTTCCTCTTCTCTGAAGACCCGGTGAGGGTGGAGCTGTCAGAGAGCTGTTGAGGGACTGGTTAGGAAGAACACTTCTACAGCCAGAGAGGTGAGAGGTCACACATGGGTTATATGGTAAATATTTATGTCCCCTTAGTGGTTCATCAGTAATCAAAAGGGAATATGTTCCATCATCCATGTTTATTTACATTAGTGCAAATTGTCCACTGATATTGGTGTAATTTCTCACCCCTTTGGGTGATTTGACGTCATTTTATCTGTGGCCAATGACCTTGCGCCTTCTTGGAAGGCCACTTGTAATATAACTCTATGGCAGGACCCAAAGGGCTGACATTTTGGATGTCTACCTTTACTAAGGACATAAACTTCACCACGACGTAGTGTCCCCATGAGTGACAGAACACTGAGCCAATTACAGCGCAATGCTTCCTATTTTTTGCTAGCTCGCCCCACCACCAGAGAAAGCACTGAGCTAGGCTGAAACACCTGCAATTTGGAGCTGCATTACCCAGGAAAACAAAAAAGATACCATGTGTGTATGCAAATGTATTAACTCAATGATAATCTTTTTTTTTTACATTGTTTGCAAACTGATATGCGACACGTATTAATGCCAAAATAACATGCAAAACAGGCAAGCCCCCCACATGTTTTATATATTTATATTTAATTTCTTGGGGCAAAAACTCTGGGGATTCTGCCCTGAATGTCGGGTCGCCACTGACCACCCCCATCTCCAGCATCAACTCTCCGCCACATGGCCTCAAACTCCACCATTTTATTTCTCTCCGTCGCCGAAGCACTTTACATTTTTAGATAATAAAGAATTTGACCTTTCCATTGCGTTAACAGCGGAGGATTGATTGATTTCCAGTTTTTTAAGAATAGTATTTAAGATGATTGACGAGAAAAATATCGTCCAACCATCAGGTATCTCACTGCATCCTCAAATGCCATGTCTTGAAATATGCAGACAGACAGATTAAAAGTAATTTTACATTTTATAACAGTACTTCTGCCAGCCAACTTTCTAACTCCGGCCATAACTTTATGACATCATAACATTCCCAGAAGGCATGGATTATTGATCATTGTTAGTTTTACACTTAACTTCTTATGGCTGCAGGGGCAGTATTGAGTAGCTTGGATGAAAGGTGCCCAGAGGTGCCCATAGTAAACTGCCTGCTCCTCAGCCCAGTTGCTAATATATGCATATTATTATTAGTATGGATAGAAACATTGTGAAGTTCTTAAAACTGTTTGAATGATGTCTGTGAGTATAACAGAACTCATATGGCAGGCAAAAACCTGAGAAGAAATCCAAACAGGAAGTGGGAAATCTGAGGTTGGTCGATTTTCAACCCAGCCCCTATTGAATACACAATGGGATATGGATCTGTTTGCACTTTCTACGGCTTCCACTAGATTTCAACAGTCTGTAGAACCTTGTCTGATGCCTCTACTGTGAAGTGGGGCCGAAGGAGAAAGGAATAGTCAGGTCTACCATGACCTGACCATGCTCTGACCATGTGCGTTCACATGAGAGGAACTCTGTCCATCGCACATCTGAAGTCAATGGTATTCTCCGGTTGGAACGTTATTGAAGATTTATGTTAAAAACATTCTAAGGATTGATTCAATACATCGTTTGACATGTTTCTACTGACTGTTACGGAACTTTTTGACATTTCGTCTGCTTTTAGTGAACGCGCTTCCTGACTTTGGATTTGTTTACCAAACACGCTAACAAAAATAGCTATTTGGACATAAATGATGGCCATTACCGAACAATACTAACATTTCTTGTGGAAGTGGGAGTCCTGGGAGTGCATTCCGACGAAGATCAGCAAAGGTAAGTGAAGATTTATAATACTATTTATGACTTTTGTTGACTGCACAATTTGGCGGGTAACTGTATGGCTTCCTTTTGTGGCTGAATGTTGTTCTCAGATTATTGAATATTGTGCTTTTGCCGTAAAGCTTTTTGAAATTTGACACAGCGGTTGCATTAAGAACAAGTGTATCTTTAATTCTATGTAAAACATGTATCTTTCATCAAAGTTTATGATGAGTATTTATGTTATTTGACGTGGCTCTCTGGAATTTCTCTGGATATTTTGGAGGCATTTCTGAACATGGCGCCAATGTAAACTGAGGTTTTTGGATATAAATATGAACTTTATCGAACAAAACATATATGTATTGTGTCACGACTCCTGCCGAAGGTGGCTCCCCTTCCTGTTCGGGTGGCGCTCGGCGGTCGTCGTCACCGGCCTACTAGCTGCCACTGATCCCTTTTCCCCCTTTTATGTTTATTTGGTTTCCCCTGTGTGTAGTTTAGGCTGATTGGTTGGGCTTTATTTACCAGCCGGCCCGCCTGCTGGTTGTGCGGGATTATTTTCGATGTACATGTTTGTACACGGCTGTATGTCACGGTTGTCCGTGTGTTTGGGTTTTGCTGGACTGTTTAAGTCCCCTGTGTTTGGGGCATTTGTTTTGGTCGGCATCTGTTCACTGTTGTGGTGAAATAAAAGTACGCTACCCTGAACTCTCTGCTTCCTGCGCCTGACTTCTTCCCCACTACACCCCGGGCGTTACATATTGTGTAACATGAAGTTCAATGAGTGTCATCTGATGAAGATCATCAAAGTTTAGTGATTCATTTTATCTCTATTTCTGCTTTTTGTGACTCCTGTCTTTGGCTGGAAAAATGGCTGTGTTTTTCTGTGATTTTGCGGTGACCTAACATAATCGTATGTGGTGCTTTCGCTGTAAATCCTTTTTGAAATCGGACACTGTGGTGGGATTAACAAGAAGTGTATCTTTAAAATGGTGTGAAATACTTGTATGCTTGAGGAATTTTAATTATGAGATTTCTGTTGTTTGAATTTGGRGCCCTGCACTTTCACTGGCTGTTATCGATATAACAGCCATATCGATCCCGTTAACGGGATTGCAGCCAAAATCTTAAAACATGACTCTGCCGTTGTGCTGTAGAATTTGTGAATTTTGTCTCTTGTATAATAAGGGACTATCATCTGTCCCAACATCACAGGCCACAGACTTTGATACAATTAAAAGACTTACAAAAGTTTTTCTGCAGTTTGAGATCGACTGAGTTCTTTTTTTTTTTACACCTGCCAATGTAAATCCATTGAACGAGACAAGTTACCAGACAGGACATATTGCTAATGCTCTTCCCATTGATAACCTGAATGACAATTATCTTGTGGGCGGTGGTGCTGATGACGGCCTATTGGATGACGTCGTCCATCGGGATTCCCCAAAAAAGAAGACTCTCTGGATTGATCACTGGAGTCAGATGTGAAGGAGGAGGTTGATTATTAGGAGTCAGATGTGAAGGAGGAGGTTGATCATCAGGAGTCAGATGTGAAGGAGGAGGTTGATCATCAGGAGTCAGATGTGAAGGAGGAGGTTGATCATCCGGAGTCAGATGTGAAGGAGGTTGATCATCCGGAGTCAGATGTGAAGGAGGAGGTTGATCGCCACGTCAGTGAAAATAAAAAACGGAAATATCAGATTTTCATAAGTATTCTGACCCTTTGCTCAGTACTTTGTTGTAGCACCTTGGGCAGCGATTACAGCCTTCATTCTTCTTGGGTATGACGCTACAAGCTTGGCACTTATTCTCTTCTGCAGATCCTCTCAATCTCTGTCAGATTGGATGGGGGAGCATTGCGGCACAGCTATTTTCAGGTTTCTGCAGAGATGTTCGATCGGGTTCAAGTCCGGGCTCTGGTTGGGCCACTCAAGGACATTCAGAGACTTGTCCCGAAGCCACTCCTGTGTTGTCTTGGCTGTGTGCTTAAGGTTGTTGTCCAGTTGGAAGGTGAACCTTCACCCCAGAGGTACTGAGTGCTCTGGAGTAGGTTTTACTCAAGGATCTCTCTGTTCTTTGCTCCATTCATCTTAGTCTCCCAGTCCCTGCCGCTGAAAAACATCCCCACAGCATGATGCTGCCACCACTCTACCATAAAGGCCTGATTTGGTGGAGTGCTGCATAGATGGTTGTCTTGTGCTCCTTTGTTTTTTTTATACATTTGAAAATCTCAGTCGACCAAACAGCCTATCAACCAAACACACGACCAGTCTACTATATGGGGTCTGTCCTAGTACAGTGCAGTCTACTAAATGGGGTCAGTCCTAGTACAGTGTAGTCCACTAAATGAGGTCAGTCCTAGAATAGTGTAGTCCACTAAATTGGGGTCAGTCCTTGTACAGTCTACTAAATGGGGTCAGTTCTTGTACAGTCTACTAAATGGGGTCAGTCCTAGTACAGTGTAGTCTACTACATGGGGTCAGTCCTTGTACAGTGTAGTCCACTAAATGGGGTCAGTCTTAGTACAGTGTAGTCCACTAAATGGGGTCAGTCCTAGAACAGTCTACTACATGGGGTCAGTCCTAGTGCAGTGTTGTCCACTAAATGGGGTCAGTCCTAGTACAGTGTAGTCCACTAAATGGGGTCAGTCCTAGTACAGTGTAGCATACTAAATGGGGTCAGTCCTAGTACAGTGTAGCCTACTAAATGGGGTCAGTCCTAGTACAGTGTAGTCCACTAAATGGAGTCAGTCTTGGTACAGTCTACTAAATGGGGTCAGTCCTAGTACAGTCCACTAAATGGGGTCAGTCCTAGTACAGTCTACTCTATGGGGTCAGTCCTAGTACAGTCTATTAAATGGGGTCAGTCCTAGTACAGTCTACTCAGTGGGGTCAGTGCTAGTACAGTGTAGTCTACTAAATGGGGTCAGTCCTAGTACAGTGTAGTCCACTAAATGGGGTCAGTCTTGGTACAGTCTACTAAATGGGGTCAGGCCTTGTACAGTCTACTAAATGGGGTCAGTACTTGTACAGTATAGTACACTAAATGGGGTCAGTCCCAGTATAGTCTACTATATGGGATCAGTCCTAGAACAGTGTGGGAGGTTCCATCGGGCCCTAGGACTTCCCAGGGGATTTACTGGCTGCATTTGCTAGTTCCATCGGGCTCTAGGACTTCCCAGGGGATTTACTGGCTGCATTTGCTAGTTCCATCGGGCTCTAGGACTTCCCAGGGGATTTACTGGCTGCATTCGCTAGTTCCATCGGGCCCTAGGGGTCTGAATACTTTCTGAAGGCTCTGTAGATAAATGTGGAGTAAGTCAAGGGCTCTGAATACTTAACATGTCTAATGGCCATCCCCAAGCCAAGCTGCGTAACGTGTCAAATGGCCATCCCTAAGCCAAGCTGGGTAACGTGTCAAATGGCCATCCCCAAGCCAAGCTGGGTAACGTGTCAAATGGCCATTCCATTAATTAAAACCTCTTAAGGATCTCTACAGATCGATGTCCCACCCACGGAACGTTTGAGCTAATGTGCGCTAATGCGATTAGCATGAGGTTGTAATTAACAAGACATTTTCCCAGGACATAGACATATATGATATTGGCAGAAAGCTGAAATTCTTTGTTAATCGAACTGCACTGTCCAATTTACAGTAGCTTTACAGTGAAAGAATACCATGCTATTGTTTGAGATATTCACAGTTATGTACTTGAAAAGTTATTAATATTCCAATTAGGCCCATTTGGGCAGTCTTGATACAACATTTTGAACAGCAATGCAATGGTTCATTGGATCAGTCTAAAACTTTGCACATACATGTCTGCCATCTAGTGGCTAAAATCTAAATTGTGCCTGGGCTGGAATAATACATTATGGCCTTTCTCTTGCATTTCAAAGATGATGGTACAAAAAAATACAAAATTTTTTTTTTCTTTCTTTGTGTTATCTTTTATTAATTTAGGCAAAAATTGAAAAAAATGGGCGGCCCCTTAAGAGTTAACTGCTGATATAAAAGATCCCAGAATATTTCCATACAGACAAAAGCTTAATTATCTCAAATGTTGTGAACACATTTGTTTATATCCCTGTTAGTGAGCATTTATCCTTTGCCAATAAAATCCATCCACCTGACAGGTGTGGCATATCAAGAAGCTAATTAAACAGCATGATCCCTACACAGGTGCACCTTGTGCTGGGGACAATAAAAGACCACTCTAAAATGTGCAGTTTTGTCATACAACACAATGCCACAGAAATTGAGGGTGCGTGCAATTGGCATGCTGACTGCAAGAATGTCCACTAGAGCTGTTGCCAGAGAATTGAATGTTAATGTCTCTACCATAAGCTTCCTCCAACATTGTTTCAGAGAATTTGGCAGTAAATCCAACCGGCCTCACAACCGCAGACCATGTGTAACCACGCCAGCCAAGGACCTCCACATCCGGCTTCTTCATCTCCGGGATCGTCTGAGACCAGCCCCCCATACAGCTGTTGAAACGGAGGAGTATTTCTGTCTGTAATAAAGCCCTTTTGTGGGGGAAAACTAATTCTCATTGGCTAGACCTGGCTCCCCAGTGGGTGGGCCTATGCCCTCCCAGGCCCACCTATTGCTGCGCCCCTGCCCAGTCATGTGAAATCCATAGATTAGGGCCCAATTAATGTATTTCAATTGACTGATTTCTTTCTATGAACTGTAACTCAGTAAAATATGTGAAATTGTTGCATGCTGCGTCACATTTTGTTCAGTGTGTTTTAATTTAGGCAAAAATTGAAAAAATGGGCGGCCCCTTAAGAGTTAACTGCTGATATAAAAGATCCCAGAATATTTCCATACAGACAAAAGCTTAATTATCTCAAATGTTGTGAACACATTTTTTATATCCCTGTTAGTGAGCATTTATCTTTGCCAATAAAATCCATCCACCTGACAGGTGTGGCATATCAAGAAGCTAATTAAACAGCATGATCCCTACACAGGTGCACCTTGTGCTGGGGACAATAAAAGACCACTCTAAAATGTGCAGTTTTGTCATACAACACAATGCCAAGAAATTGAGGGTGCGTGCAATTGGCATGCTGACTGCAAGAATGTCCACTAGAGCTGTTGCCAGAGAATTGAATGTTAATGTCTCTACCATAAGCTTCCTCCAACATTGTTTCAGAGAATTTGGCAGTAAATCCAACCGGCCTCACAACCGCAGACCATGTGTAACCACGCCAGCCAAGGACCTCCACATCCGGCTTCTTCATCTCCGGGATCGTCTGAGACCAGCCCCCCATACAGCTGTTGAAACGGAGGAGTATTTCTGTCTGTAATAAAGCCCTTTTGTGGGGGAAAACTAATTCTCATTGGCTAGACCTGGCTCCCCAGTGGGTGGGCCTATGCCCTCCCAGGCCCACCTATTGCTGCGCCCCTGCCCAGTCATGTGAAATCCATAGATTAGGGCCCAATTAATGTATTTCAATTGACTGATTTCTTTCTATGAACTGTAACTCAGTAAAATATGTGAAATTGTTGCATGCTGCGTCACATTTTGTTCAGTGTGTGTAAATATATATATATATAATATATATATATATATATATTATTATATATATATATATATTCCAAACTCTGACATTGCTCAACTCTG
>NW_019957588.1:114938-126854 GCF_002910315.2 Salvelinus sp. IW2-2015
CCAGGTGTGTATATATATATATATATATATATATATATATATATATATATATATATATATATATATATATTCCAAACTCTGACATTGCTCAATCTGATATATATATATATATATATATATATATATATTTAAATGTTATAGTTTGGATTACTGTGTTTTGTTTTGTTACGTTTTACTGCACTGACTGTTGGATCTATGAACGTAAGCATTTCATTTCGCTGCACCTGCGATATCATCCGCTAAATATGTGTACATGACAAAGACCATTTGATTTGATTGATGTGCTTGTTTTCATTACATAAATGCTTCAGAATTCACAAAAAGTGACGTTATAGAGTCTCATAGAACACAACGTATCCGATCTCCTAAACCTGTGTTCACCACAGACCTTATTTTCCGCGTTTATCCAAAAACCCTACAAAAAAACTCTTAATTTCCCCATAGGCTTTGTCCAACGAACGATGGCGGAGTTAGTGCCTACAAAAAGACGCCATTCATATTTTGCCAAAACGTTATTGTACGTTCTTGAACAGACTTTCTGTTCGGTGGGTGTGTCAGGGTGTGACTTTAATCAATGATGATGTATTTAAAAGGAGCTGTGCATTTTTAACAAACAACCCAACCCCTCCCCGTTTTTCCAACTGGTCGTTCAGTACAGTACCGTTTTTGTTCGATTGAACGTTGTATTACGTTTTGTATGTACTGAACGCAGCCCAGTCGATGGCCAGTGTGACGTATAATCTAGTGGACGGGACGGTTCTTCGAGAACAACAGCAGTTCGTCAGACACCTGGTTAGCGTGCTAGCAGGAACATTGAAGCCCATCAGACCATTTCAGTGTTAATTTGCCACTGTGTTTTGAACACACTTCTGGGTATCTAATTGTTACCCAATTTAATATAATATTTACGTTGATAGTCAGCTAAATTAGCCTAGCCCAGAGCTAATGCTAACTAGCGACTAACATAGAACACCTTTTAGGAGGGTGCTGGCTAGCAGAGTAGAACAACTGTTTAGGAGAGGTGGCTAGCGGAGTAGAACACCTGTATAGGAGAGGTGCTGTGTATAGAGAGGGTGCTGGCTAGCAGAGTAGAACACATGTTTAGGAGAGGTGCTGGCTAGCAGAGTAGAACACATGTTTAGGAGAGGTGCTGGCTAGCAGAGTAGGAAACACATTTTAGGAAGGTGCTGGCTAGCAGAGTAGAACACCTGTTTAGGAGAGTGCTGGCTAGCTAGGAGGTGCTGCTAGCAGAGAGACACCTGTTAGGAGAGGTGCTGGCTAGCAGAGTAGAATACCTGTTAAGAGAGGTGCTGGCTAGCAGAGGTAACACCTGTTTAGGAGAGGTGCTGGCTAGCAGAGTAGAACACCTGTTTAGGAGAGGTGCTGGTAGCAGAGTAGGAACCTGTTTAGGAGAGGTGCTGGCTAGCAGAGTAGAACACCTGTTTAGGAGAGGTGCTGGCCGGCGGAGTAGAACACCTGTTTAGAGAGGTGCTGGCCGGCGGAGTAGAAACCTGTTTAGGAGAGGTGCTGGCGAGCGGAGTAGAACACCTGTTTAGGGAGAGCTGCTGCCGGCGGAGTAGAAACACCTGTTTAGGAGAGGTGCTGGCCGGCGGAGTAGAACACTTGGAAAAGAAAAGGAGAGTCTCACACTCTAGGAGCTCAGATGCAATAATTTAATAACATACCAACATTTCGACAGACAAGCTGTCTTCATCAGGGATAAATGACAAACACTGCCGGTCACTAGTTTATAAAGTGTGTAATCATGGCCTGGGTGTGGCCTGATATCATTGGTTAATTCTCAGATATAAGAACATACGTGAATGGATAACATCCCATAATAGATAAATTTGGATACATAGTCCTACAAACATTTACAATGAAAAGCAAAATAACAATAATCACAAGAATGGCTTCAGATCAAAATCTACATTGAGACCAATAACATTGAAAGAAATTCAGGGGGGTCTGAAATGGTTGTCACCCTTAAGTAAGATGGGAGGGGGTCTCACACTGGAATTGTTAAAAATAAAAATGCCGTCCTCTTGGCCGCAGGGACAAAATTTTCCTGTTTTAAAGCAATTTTTTACAACTACACATGTAGCCATGACTTATGTTGTGTTCTTATCTTATTTGAGTGACAAAATGGAGGCCCATGCCATGCCATTTTTTATTTTTTTGGTGATTGTTAGTTATCATGGATTATCTTATTTTAAATAAAATATGAAAAATAAATAGTACCAGTCAAAGGTTGGACTCATTCAAGGGTTTTTCTTTATTTTTACAATTTTCTACATTGTAGAGTAATAGTGAAGACATAAAAACTATGAAATAACACATATGGAATCATTAGTAAGAGCATGCAAAGCTGTCATCAAGGCAAAGGTGGCTACTTTGAAGAATCTCAAATATAAAATATATTTTGATTTGTTTATCACTTTTTTGGTTACTACATGATTCCATATGTGCTGTTTCATAGTGTTGATGTCTTCACTTTTATTCTACAATGTAGAAAATTGTCAAAATAAAGAAAAACCTTGAATGAGTAGATGTCCTAACTTTTATTGATTTGGAGAACACATTGGGAGGGATCTTAGACCATCCTCCATACAGAGTCCTTCCAGGTCCTTATGGACCGCCCTCTTCAATTCAAACCACAGGCTTTCCAATGGGGGTTAAAGTGTGGGGCCTGAGATGGCCCTGCGTTCTCGTTCTGACACCAAACCACAGGTTTCCAAATGGGGTTAAAGTGTGGGGCCTGAGATGGCCCTGGCGTTCTCATTCTGACACCAAATCACAGGTTTCCAAAATGGGGTTAAAGTGTGGGGCCTGAGATAGCCCTGTTTCTCATTCTGAACACCATACCCACCACTGGTGGGCATTTCTAAACACCTCTATTTCCCAGTAATCTGACTACAGCACTGCTTTCAATCCAATTACCAATGTTGTTTAGCCTTTTATTGTCTCCAGTCATTTACATGTGTTGGATGACATGAACATAGAGCTCCTTGGTAACACCAGTGGGTTTAGATCAAATTAGAATGCAGAACAGAACCCCGTACCTACTGTCAAATATGGTGCTGGATCTTTGGGCTTCCACTGGTCCTGGGACACTTAAGGCCTCAGCCTATAAACATTATATATTATAGAGCTCTGTTTCAGCCTATAAACATGATATTATATTATTATTAGAGCACTCTGCTCAGCCTATAAACATGACATTATTATTATAGAGCTATGCCTCAGCCTAAAATACGACACATTATGTAGCCTGACAGGTAGGAGCGGTTGGGCCAGTAACCGAAAGGTTGCTGGATCAAATCCCGAGCTGACAAGGTAAAAGCTGTCATTCTGCACCTGAGCAAGGAAGTTAACCCACTGTACCCCGGCGCCGATGACGTGGGTGTCGATTAAGGCAGCCCCCCCACACCTCTGATTCATAGGGTTTGGGTTAAATGTGGGCCACACATTTCAGTTGAATCCCTTCAGTTCACTTAGATATCCCCCTTTCCATTCCCATTATAGAGCTCTGCTATTAAACATGAGAGCAAGATTATATTTTATGTTCTACATTATTATTATTAGGGTGGCCACCAAGTTTCTATTAAATGATGGAATGTTCTGAAAACTGACTTCAGGTTTTTGAGGAATCTAGCCTCACAGGAAGACAGTTTTATTTAATTCAGGTTTAATTCAGTTCTCTGTTTAATATTTAACTAAATAGTCTGTTTGTCTTTGGTAGGAGAGGGACCAGACTCTCACTCTGTAACGATCGTCGTCTGAAGAATGAAGAATCATCGACCAAAGCACAGCGTGGTAAGTGTTCATGTTAATTATTTAAAACAGAACACTAAACAAAATAACAAAGAGAATGAAACGAAACGAAACAGTCCTGTCTGGTACAGACACAAAGACAGAAAACAACTACCCACACAAACACAAGTGGGAAAAGGCTACCTGAGTATGGTTCTCAATCAGAGACAACGATAGACACTACCTCTGATTGAGAACCACACCCGGCCAAACACACAGAAATAGAAAACATAGAACACAAACATAGAATGCCCACCCAACTCACAACATGCCATTGGCAGACCGCATCACCCGGGGGGGTACAGTTGCGGGTGTGCAGTTGCCGTACTAGGCGGTGATACAGGCCTGACAGGATGCTCTCATATTGTACACTTGTAAAAGTTTGTGGAGGGTTTTAGTGCGCTAGACAAATTTCTTCAGCCTCCTGAGGTTGAAGAGTCGCTGTTGCGCCTTCTACACCACACTGTCTGTGTTTGGTGGACCATTTCAGTTTGTCGAGTGATGTGTACACCAAGGACCTGAAGTTTTCCAACCTTCTCCACTCGCGGCTCATCGTGAGTGTGTGACGGGGTGCTCCCTCTGGCTGTTTGGTCCTGATAGGTCCACGATCATCTCCTTTGTTTTGTTGATGGTTTTGGGGAGAGGTATTTTCTTGGCACCACAACTCGCCAGGGCCCTCACTTCCGCCCCTGGTTAGGCTCTCATCATTGCTGGTAATTTTCATGTTTACCTACTACGTTGTGTCGTCTGCAAAAACTTAAATAATTGTATGCATTGCAGTAGTTAATAGTGTTAGTGAAGCACGCGACACAGTCTAATAACGCCATCCACAGTGTGAACAAGAAAGTACCACATGTGACGGGGTGTATCTAGGACTCGTGACGCCATAGACTATAACTGTACAAGAACTGACCCCCCCATTTAAGGTATAGACCTCCTGTTACAAGGACTGACCCCATTTAAGGCCTGGAAACAGCTTACACCCTTCATTTCTTAGGCTTCCTGTGAGGTTTCTACTGACCTCATTTATGCGAAGGGGAGTGGCATAGCTCGATTCTGTTACTAGGACTTGTATCCTACCTTCACCAACCCCCCCAACTTTGGTTAGGTGAATGGCGTGCTACCCCTTGTCACAGGGAAACTCATTCCCATGAAGACACCCAGACCTCACACAGCCCATATCAGGGAGGTGGAGGCTGTTTCGAGACCCTAGGGTCGTCGTGTTGGTTGATTAGGCTGTGGGGCTCTCTCAAGTTTAGATGAGTGTGAGCTTGGAGTCGAACTGAGATTTTCAAATGTATAGAAGAACAAAAACAATATGGAGGTGGGTTGAAGCATGACCTAAGGACCAATCATAGTCATCATGCAGCATTAACAGCATTCCTTTTAACCATAGGTCCACCAAATCAGGCTCATTTTCTATCTTGTGCGGTGATGTAGGAATATTGCGAGTGGTGGCTTGTGTGGCGCTTGCATCTTTTCTGTGGCATCTATTGGCAGCGCATGCCGATTAACTCAATGTATTGAGGAGGTGTGGGGATGTTTTGTTCGGGGTCTAAGAGCGGCAGGGGACGTGGGGAGACAAGATGAATGGGAGCAGAAGAGTTGACAACCGAGTTTAGAGAGTGGAGAAGTCGCTTTGGATATGATCTATGGGACTTAAAGTCATAACCCTCTCAAAAGTCACTCTACGATGATTGAGCGAAACTCCAGTAAGTCTCGTGTAGGTGGGCTGCGGTGAATGTTCAGGCCTTTGACCTCTATCAATATATTAGTTCAGTTACCTTTGCTTACGGCTGGCGGTTCCTAGACAACAGTTAGGCAGCACCACCAGCCAAAGACCGCAACACAGAACGGGAAGGTCTAAGGGGCACTGTATCTCCTTACGGGGGACAGGTTACTTGGCCTGGTCATGCGTTCCTATCATGTCCTCGTCGGTTTGACCCTAACCAGGAGATATATATATATATATATTTAAATGTTATAGTTTGGATTACTGTGTTTTGTTTTGTTACGTTTTACTGCACTGACTGTTGGATCTATGAACGTAAGCATTTCATTTCGCTGCACCTGCGATATCATCCGCTAAATATGTGTACATGACAAAGACCATTTGATTTGATTGATGTGCTTGTTTTCATTACATAAATGCTTCAGAATTCACAAAAAGTGACGTTATAGAGTCTCATAGAACACAACGTATCCGATCTCCTAAACCTGTGTTCACCACAGACCTTATTTTCCGCGTTTATCCAAAAACCCTACAAAAAAACTCTTAATTTCCCCATAGGCTTTGTCCAACGAACGATGGCGGAGTTAGTGCCTACAAAAAGACGCCATTCATATTTTGCCAAAACGTTATTGTACGTTCTTGAACAGACTTTCTGTTCGGTGGGTGTGRCAGGGTGTGACTTTAATCAATGATGATGTATTTAAAAGGAGCTGTGCATTTTTAACAAACAACCCAACCCCTCCCCGTTTTTCCAACTGGTCGTTCAGTACAGTACCGTTTTTGTTCGATTGAACGTTGTATTACGTTTGTATGTACTGAACGCAGCCCAGTCGATGCTGCCAGTGTGACGTATAATCTAGTGGACGGGACGGTTCTTCGAGAACAACAGCAGTTCGTCAGACACCTGGTTAGCGTGCTAGCAGGAACATTGAAGCCCATCAGACCATTTCAGTGTATATTTGCCACTGTGTTTTGAACACACTTCTGTCGTATCTAATTGTTACCCAATTTAATATAATATTTACGTTGATAGTCAGCTAAATTAGCCTAGCCCAGAGCTAATGCTAACTAGCGAGCTAACATAGAACACCTGTTTAGGAGAGGTGCTGGCTAGCAGAGTAGAACAACTGTTTAGGAGAGGTGCTGGCTAGCGGAGTAGAACACCTGTATAGGAGAGGTGCTGTGTATAGGAGAGGTGCTGGCTAGCAGAGTAGAACACATGTTTAGGAGAGGTGCTGGCTAGCAGAGTAGAACACATGTTTAGGAGAGGTGCTGGCTAGCAGAGTAGAACACCTGTTTAGGAGAGGTGCTGGCCTAGCAGAGTAGAAACCTGTTTAAGGAGAGGTGCTGGCTAGCAGAGATGAACACCTGTTTAGGAGAGGTGCTGGCTAGCAGAGTAGAACACCTGTTTAGGAGAGGTGCTGGCTAGCAGAGTAGAACACCTGTTTAGGAGAGGTGCTGGCTAGCAGAGTAGAACACCTGTTTAGGAGAGGTGCTGGCCGGCGAGTAGTAGACACCTGTTTAGGAGAGTGCTGGCCGGCGGAGTAGAACACCTGTTTAGGAGAGGTGCTGGCCGCGAGTAGAACACCTGTTTAGGAGAGCTGCTGGCCGGCGGAGTAGAACACCTGTTTTAGGAGAGGTGCTGGCCGCGGAGTAGAACACTTGGAAAAGAAAAGGAGAGTCTCACACTCTAGGAGCTCAGATGCAATAATTTAATAACCAACATTTCGACAGACAAGCTGTCTTCATCAGGGTAAATGACAAACACTGCGGGTCACTAGTTTATAAAGTGTGTAATCATGGCCTGGGTGTGGCCTGATATCATTGGTTAATCTCAGATATAAGAACATACGTGAATGGATAACATCCCATAATAGATACAATTTGGATACATAGTCCTACAAACATTTACAATGAAAAGCAAATACAATAATCACAAGAATGGCTTCAGATCAAAGTCTACATTGAGACCAATAACATTGAAAGAAATTCAGGGGGGTCTGAAATGGTTGTCACCCTTAAGTAAGATGGGAGGGGGTCTCACACTGGAATTGTAAAAAATAAAAAATGCCGTCCTCTTGGCCGCAGGGACAAAATTTTCCTGTTTTAAAGCTAATTTTCTACAACTACACATGTAGCCATGACTTATGTTGTGTTCTTATCTTATTTGAGTGACAAAATGGAGGCCCCATGCCATGCCATTTTTTATTTATTTTGGTGATTGTTAGTTATCATGGATTATCTTATTTTAAATAAAATATGTAAAAATAAATAGTACCAGTCAAAAGGTTGGACTCATTCAAGGGTTTTTCTTTATTTTTACAATTTTCTACATTGTAGAGTAATAGTGAAGACATAAAAACTATGAAATAACACATATGGAATCATTAGTAAGGAGCATGCAAAGCTGTCATCAAGGCAAAGGTCGGCTACTTTGAAGAATCTCAAATATAAAAATATATTTGATTTGTTTTCACTTTTTTGGTTACTACATGATTCCATATGTGCTGTTTCATAGTGTTGATGTCTTCACTTTTATTCTACAATGTAGAAAATTGTCAAAATAAAGAAAAACCCTTGAATGAGTAGATGTCCTAACTTTTATTGATTTGGAGAACACATTGGGGGATCTTAGACCATCCTCCATACAGAGTCCTTCCAGGTCCTTATGGACCGCCCTCTTCAATTCAAACCACAGCTTTCCAAATGGGTTAAAGTGTGGGGCCTGAGATGGCCCTGCGTTCTCGTTCTGACACCAAACCACAGGTTTCCAAATGGGGTTAAAGTGTGGGGCCTGAGATGGCCCTGCGTTCTCATTCTGACACCAAATACAGGTTTCCAAAATGGGTTAAAGTGTGGGGCCTGAGATAGCCCTGTGTTCTCATTCTAACACCATACCCACCACTGGTGGGCATTTCTAAACACCTCTATTTCCCAGTAATCTGACTACAGCACTGCTTTCAATCCAATTACCAATGTTGTTTAGCCTTTTATTGTCTCCAGTCATTTACATGTGTTGGATGACATGAACATAGAGCTCCTTGGTAACACCAGTGGGTTTAGAGTCTAAATTAGAATGCAGAACAGAACCCCGTACCTACTGTCAAATATGGTGCTGGATCTTTGGGCTTCCACTGGTCCTGGGACACTTAAGGCCTCAGCCTATAAACATTATATATTATAGAGCTCTGTTCAGCCTATAAACATGATATTATATTATTATTAGAGCACTCTGCTCAGCCTATAAACATGACATTATTATTATAGAGCTATGCTCAGCCTAAAATACGACATTATGTAGCCTGACAGGTAGGAGCGTTGGGCCAGTAACCGAAAGGTTGCTGGATCAAATCCCCGAGCTGACAAGGTAAAAAGCTGTCATTCTGCACCTGAGCAAGGAAGTTAACCCACTGTTCCCCGGGCGCCGATGACGTGGGTGTCGATTAAGGCAGCCCCCCCCACACCTCTCTGATTCAGAGGGTTTGGGTTAAATGCGGGCCCCACATTTCAGTTGAATCCATTCAGTTCACTAGATATCCCCCTTTCCATTTCCCCATTATAGAGCTCTGCTATAAACATGAGAGCAAGATTAGATTTTATGTTCTACATTATTATTATTAGGGCGGCCACCAAGTTTCTATTAAATGATGGAATGTTCTGAAAACTGACTTCAGGTTTTTGAGGAATCTAGCCTCACAGGAAGACAGTTTTATTTAATTCAGGTTTAATTCAGTTCTCTGTTTAATATTTAACTAAATAGTCTGTTTGRCTTTGGTAGGAGAGGGACCAGACTCTCACTCTGTAACGATCGTCGTCTGAAGATGAAGAATCATCGGACCAAAGCYCAGCGTSGTAAGTGTTCATGTTAATTATTTAAAACAGAACACTAAACAAAATAACAAAGAGAATGAAACGAAACGAAACAGTCCTGTCTGGTACAGACACAAAGACAGAAAACAACTACCCACAAAACACAAGTGGGAAAAGGCTACCTGAGTATGGTTCTCAATCAGAGACAACGATAGACAGCTACCTCTGATTGAGAACCACACCGCTACGGCCAAACACACAGAAATAGAAACATAGAACACAAAACATAGAATGCCCACCCCAACTCACAACATGCATTGGGCAGACCGCATCACACCGGGGGGGGTACAGTTGCGGGTGGTGCAGTTGCCGTACTAGGGGTGATACAGCCTGACAGGATGCTCTCAATTGTACACTTGTAAAAGTTTGTGAGGGTTTTAGGTGCCTAGACAATTTCTTCAGCCTCCTGAGGTTGAAGAGTCGCTGTTGCGCCTTCTACACCACACTGTCTGTGTTTTGGTGGACCATTTCAGTTTGTCAGTGATGTGTACACCAAGGAACCTGAAGTTTTCCACCTTCTCCACTGCGGGCCCATCGATGTGGATTGGGGTGCTCCCTCTGCTGTTTCCTGAAGTCCACGATCATCTCCTTTGTTTGTTGATGTTTGGGGAGAGGTTATTTTCTTGGCACCACACTCCCAGGGCCCTCACTTCCGCCCTGTAGGCTC
Source organism: Salvelinus sp. IW2-2015 (assembly GCF_002910315.2). Taxonomy (NCBI): domain Eukaryota; kingdom Metazoa; phylum Chordata; class Actinopteri; order Salmoniformes; family Salmonidae; genus Salvelinus; species Salvelinus sp. IW2-2015. The sequence goes on from NW_019957588.1 coordinate 125,021, forward strand.
TCATCATTGCTGGTAATCATGCCTACTGTTGTGTCGTCTGCAAACTTGATAATTGAGGCTTGCGTGGCCACGCAGTCATGCGTGAACAGAAAAGTACATGAGGGGGCTGAGCACCCTTCCTTGTGAGTTTTCTGCGAAGTGGAGGTGTTTTTTTCTACCTTCACCACCTGGGGATGGCCCGTCAGGAAGTCCCAGGACCCAGTTACACAGGGTGGGTTCAGACCCAGGGCTCAAGTTTAATGATGAGCTTGGCTTAGGGCGAATACTATGGTGTTTGAATGCTGAAGCTAGATAGAGTATCAAGCTTAGCGAGATTCTCGTCAGTGGGGTGGAGTTATGTCTCTTGTGGATCGAGCGTAGTTGAATGTGAGTGGGTCAGGGTGAGCATGTTGGTGGGTGATATGCTATCTTTCGAGCTTACTGTCAGACTTTCTGTTCATGAATGCGGATAGGCTGTCATGATGATGCTGAGTGAGCTGCTGTCGGGATCTGATACTTCGTGGATCTTAGTGTCAGTGGTTCACGCTTTGCATTACATAATGAAGTGGTCGGGCCGACATAGGGTTATATGACTATCGTATTCATTGTTCGTATCAGCTTGATACCTTTCTGCTTCGGGCTCCTGAGTGGCGACAACGATCTAAGGACTGTATCTCAGGGCAAGAGGCGTCACTACAATCCCTGGTTTGAATCCAGGCTGAATCACATCTGGTTGATTGGGAGTCCCATAGGGCGGCGCACATTTGGCCCAGCATCGTCCTGGTTTGGCCGGGGTAGGCCGTCATTGTAAATAAGAATTTGTTCTTAACTGACTTGCCTAGTTAAATAAGGTTAAATTAAATATAGAATAGTTGGGTATCTATTGAAGGGGACAGTAGACTGGGATAGGGAAGATTGAATATGTCCGTAATATGTCTCATAGCAAAGGGTCTGAATACTTATGTAAATAAGGTATTTCTGTTTTTTATTTGTAATAATTTTCCGACAATTTCGAAAAAACCTGCTTTCACTTTTGTCATTATGGGGTATTGTGTGTAGATTGATGAGGAACATTTTCTATTTAATCCATTTAGAATAAGGCTGTAACGTAACAAAATGTGGAATAAGTCAAGGTGTCTGAATACTTTCCGAATGCGCTGTAAACTAAAGTAAAAAAAAAAGTTCATTAAATACATTTAAAATTAACTTGATCTGAAAATAAAATATGATCCTCAACTGCGTTTCCCACTCCAGACAGCAGACGGCGATGTGCGTCTTTCAGGCGATGCTGCTAGCGTGACGTGTAATCTAGTGGACGGTTCTTCATAAACAGCTAGTCGACCACCTCGGTAGCTTGCTAGCCAACATAGGCGAAAGATTCCAGCTATTTATACGCTTTCGGTCTAATATAGCTGCTGTGTTTTAGACACACGTCTGTCATATCTACTTCTTAACCTATTTCATTTCATATTTACGGTTGTTTTTATTAGTCAGCTATAGTAGCTGGCTGGTTAAATTAGCACTAATCTAGTCGCTAATGAATAGGTAGCTAGCGAGCTAATATCCCGAACATGAGCTCCCTACACTTCACCCCTCCTGCTGAAGAAGGGTGGTCTGTGGACGGAGAAAGAAGCTCTGGGTCTGAAGATTATCGTGAAAGAGGAGAAGGAAGATGAGGATCACCGTAAAAATAGAAGTAGAGGGTGAGGCTGTTACAGTGAAAGAAGAAGAGAAAGACGTTACAGTGAAAGAAGAGGAAGACGCGTTCAGAGTGAAAGAGGAGGCTGTTTCAGTAAAAGAAGAGGAGAGAAAGAGGAGAATGCAGTTTTTGAAGTGAAGAGGAAGGAGGGAGCGG
>NW_019957588.1:128522-135251 GCF_002910315.2 Salvelinus sp. IW2-2015
GGTTAAAGTGTGGGGCCTGAGATGCCCCGTTCTCATTCTGACACCAAACACAGGTTTCCAAATGGGGTTTAAAGTGTGGGGCCTGAGATAGCCCTGTGTTCTCATTCTACACCATACCCACCCATGGTGGGCATTTCTAAACACCTCTATTCCCAGTAATCTGACTACAGCACTGCTTTCAATCCAATTACCAATGTTGTTTAGCCTTTATTGTCTCCAGTCATTTACATGTGTTGGATGACATGAACATAGAGCTCCTTGGTAACACCAGTGGGTTATAGTCTAAATTAGAATGCAGAACAGAACCCCGTACCTACTGTCAAATATGGTGCGGACTGGCTTATGGTGCTGGTGCCTATCGTGCACTGCTTCCTGCTGGAACACTATTAAGGGCCTTCACTATAGCTAGCTACTATATTATAACTATAGAGCTCTGTTTCAGCTATAAACATGATATTATATTATTATTAGACGCTCAGCTATCAGACATCTTATGACTGTAGCCCCTATTATATAACATGGACATTATTATTATAGAGCTATGCTCAGCCTAAAATACGACATTATGTAGCCTGACAGGTAGGAGCGTTGGGCCAGTAACCGAAAGGTTGCTGGATCAAATCCCCGAGCTGACAAGGTAAAAAGCTGTCATTCTGCACCTGAGCAAGGAAGTTAACCCACTGTTCCCGGGCGCCGATGACGTGGGTGTCGATTAAGGCAACCCCCCCACACCTCTCTGATTCAGGGTTTGGGTTAAATGGGGCCCCACATTTCAGTTGAATCCATTCAGTTCACTAGATATCCCCCTTTCCATTTCCCCATTATAGAGCTCTGCTATAAACATGAGAGCAAGATTAATTTTATGTTCTACATTATTATTATTAGGGGGCCACCAAGTTTCTATTAAATGATGGAATGTTCTGAAAACTGACTTCAGGTTTTTGAGGAATCTAGCCTCACAGGAAGACAGTTTTATTTAATTCAGGTTTAATTCAGTTCTCTGTTTAATATTTAACTAAATAGTCTGTTTGTCTTTGGTAGGAGAGGGACCAGACTCTCACTCTGTAACGATCGTCGTCTGAAGATGAAGAATCATCGGACCAAAGGCAGCGTCTGTAAGTGTTCATGTTAATTATTTAAAACAGAACACTAAACAAAATAACAAAGAGAATGAAACGAAACGAAACAGTCCTGTCTGGTACAGACACAAAGACAGAAAAAACAACTACCCACAAAACACAAGTGGGAAAAGGCTACCTGAGTATGGTTCTCAATCAGAGACAACGATAGACAGCTACCTCTGATTGAGAACCACACCGGCCAAACACACAGAAATAGAAAACATAGAACACAAAACATAGAATGCCCACCCCAACTCACAACAGACCAAACCAAAATATAGACATAAAAAATGAACTACGTCAGGGCGTGACACACTCTGACACGGGAGAACTCCTTCAGGGGAACCAGACCAAACGCGCCCAAACCAGTGAGACAACCACCACTGTTCCCCAGATGTGAAAGAGTTTTAAGTGTTAATTAAACCTGTCTAGACTGGCGGAAACCCCTCGCCAAAGCCAATAAAATTGCAGGGCGCCAAATTACAAAAACAACAGAAAATCTCATAAATCAAATTACTCAAACATACAAGTATGCACCAATTTAAAGATAAAATCCTCGTTAATTTCCAACCCACAGTGTACTGATTTAAAAAATGCTTTACACAAAAGCCCTCAACAAACGACTATGTTTAGGTCACCACCAAGTCCACAGACAAACCAAGCCATTTTCCCGCCAAAGAGAGGAGTCAAAAAAGCACCAAAAGAGATAAAATGAATTACTAACCCTTGATGATCTTCAATAGATACAACTCATAGGACTTCATGTTAACAATACATGTATGTTTTGTTCGGTAAAAATTCATATTTATATCCAAAATCTTATCTTTTACATGGCTTGTTAGATTTGGCAGTATAGTTCCAAAACATGACAGTTGAGAGCACATGAATTCACAGAAAATACTCATAATAAATTGATAAAATACAACATATATACATGAAACTTAGATACACTCTCCTAATGGCAACCGCCGGTCAGATTTAAAAAAAAACTTTACAGAAAAAGCATAATCTGAAACGGCGCTCAGAGCCCAAACCAGCCAGAAGAAAAATACGCCCATGTTGTAGTCAAACATGATTCATATATTAAATATCACCTACCTTTGCGATCTTCATCCAGAATGCACTACCCAGAATCCAGTTCCACAATAAATGCCTTGTTTTTTCGATAATGCCATCATTTATTCCAATAGCTTTCTTTTGTTAGGGCGTTTGGTAAACCAAATCCAAAAGCAGCGATCTGGCCATTTCGACGAACGTCAAAAAGTTATATTACAGTCGAAGAGAAACTGGTCAAACTAAGTATAGAATCAATCTTTAGGATGTTTTATCATAAAAGTTCAATATACTGTTCCAAACCGGAGAATTCCATTGTTCTGTAGAATGCACTGGAACGAGAGCAACCTTCAATGAAAGCGCTTGACTGAGAACGAGGCTGTAGGCAGATCCCTTAGTATAAAACAGCTCCCATCCGGCCCCCCTTCACATGAGCAGCCTGAAATCACATTCTAAAGATGGTTGACATCTAGTGAAGCCTTAGGAAGTGGAAAAATAACCATATCCCACTGTGTATTCGATAGGGTGAGTCAAAAAGTACAAACCTCAGATTCCCACTTCGTGTTTAGATTTTTTCTCAGGCTTTTGCCTGCCATTATGGTTCTGTTATACTCACAGACATCATTCCAAACAGTTATAGAAACTTCAGAGTGTTTTCTATCCAATACTACTAATAATATGCATATATAGCATCTGGGACTGAGTAGGAGGCAGTTCACTCTGGCATGCTATTCATCCAAAAGTCCCACATTAGCCTCTAATGTGCTAGTGATGCTATTTAACAGTTTTCAAGTCTGATGGCATTGATATAGAAGTGTTTTTCAGTCTCTCTGTCACAGCTTGATTGTACCTGTACTGACCTCGCCTTCTGGATGATAACGGGTGAAACAGGCATGGCTCGGGTGGTTGTTGTCCTTGATGATCTTTTTGGCCTTCCTGTGACATCGGGGGCTGTGATGTCCTGGAGGGCAGTAGTTTGCCCCCGGTGATGCATTGGGCAGACCGCCTCCCCGGGGGGGGGGGTACGTTGCGGGCGGTGCAGTTGCCGTACTAGGCGGTGATACAGCCTGACAGGATGCTCTCAATTGTACACTTTTGTAAAAGTTTGTGAGGGATTAGGTGCTAGCCAAATTTCTTCAGCCTCTGAGTTGAAGAGGCGCCTTCTACACCACACTGTCTGTGTTTGGTGGACCATTTCAGTTTGTCAGTGATGTGTACACCAAGGAACCTGAAGTTTTCCACCTTCTCCACTGCGGTCCCATCGATGTGGATGGGGGGTGCTCCCTCTGCTGTTTCCTGAAGTCCACGATCATCTCCTTTGTTTTGTTGATGTTTGGTGAGAGGTTATTTTCTTGGCACCACACTCCCAGGGCCCTCACTTCCGCCCTGTAGGCTCTCATCATTGCTGGTAATCATGCCTACTACTGTTGTGTCGTCTGCAAACTTGATAATTGAGGCTTGCGTGACCACGCAGTCATGCGTGAACAGAAAGTACAGGAGGGGGCTGAGCACCCTTCCTTGTGAGTTTCTGCGAAGTGGAGGTGTTTTTTTCTACCTTCACCACCTGGGGATGGCCCGTCAGGAAGTCCAGGACCCAGTTACACAGGGGTGGGTTCAGACCCAAGGCCTCAAGTTTAATGAAGAGCTTGGAGGGTACTATGGTGTTGAATGCTGAGCTATAGTCAATTAACAGCATTCTTACATAGGTATTCCTCTTGTCCAGATGGGATAGMGCAGTGTGATGGCGCTTGCATCTTCTGTGGATCTATTGGGGCGTTAATCAAATTGAAGTGGGTCTAGGGTGACAGGTAAGGTGGAGGTGATATGATCCTTGACTAGTCTCTCAAAGCACTTCATGATGACGAAGTGAGTGCTGCGGGGCGATCGTCATTTAGTTCAGTTATCTTTGCTTTACGGGCTCCTGAGTGGCGCAACGATCTAAGGCACTGCATCTCCTGGTTTGGCCGGGGTAGGCCGTCATTGTAAATAAGAATTTGTACTTAACTGACTTGCCTAGTTAAATAAAGGTTAAATAAAAAATAAATATTGGGTACAGGAACAATGGTGGACATCTTCAAGCATGTGGGGACAGTAGACTGGGATAGGGAGAGATTGAATATGTCCGTAATATGTCTCATAGCAAAGGGTCTGAATACTTATGTAAATAAGGTATTTCTGTTTTTTATTTGTAATAATTTTCCGACAATTTCGAAAAACCTGCTTTCACTTTGTCATTATGGGGTATTGTGTGTAGATTGATGAGGAACATTTTCTATTTAATCCATTTAAGAATAAGGCTGTAACGTAACAAAATGTGGAATAAGTCAAGGTGTCTGAATACTTTCCGAATGCGCTGTAAACTAAAGTAAAAAAAAAAGGTTCATTAAATACATTTAAAATTAACTTGATCTGAAAATAAAATATGATCCTCAACTGCGTTTCCCACTCCAGACAGCAGACGGCGATGTGCGTCTTTCAGGCGATGCTGCTAGCGTGACGTGTAATCTAGTGGACGGTTCTTCATAAACAGCTAGTCGACCACCTCGGTAGCTTGCTAGCCAACATAGGCGAAAGATTCCAGCTATTTATACGCTTTCGGTCTATATTAGCTGCTGTGTTTTAGACACACGTCTGTCATATCTACTTCTTAACCTATTTCATTTCATATTTACGTTGTTTTTATTAGTCAGCTATAGTAGCTGGCTGGTTAAATTAGCACTAATCTAGTCGCTAATGATAGGTAGCTAGCGAGCTAATATCCCCGAACATGAGCTCCCTACACTTCACCCCTCCTGCTGAAGAAGAGGTGGTCTGCTGGACGGAGAAAGAAGCTCTGGGTCTGAAGYTTYTCGTGAAAGAGGAGAAGGAAGATGAGGATGTCACCGTAAAAATAGAAGTAGAGGGTGAGGCTGTTACAGTGAAAGAAGAAGAGAAAGACGTTACAGTGAAAGAAGAGGAAGACGCGTTCAGAGTGAAAGAGGAGGCTGTTTCAGTGTATTACGACTAGCCCCCAGAGAAACATGAAGAAATCTGTAAAAGGTCTGTATGGAGGAGTGGGCCAAAATCCCTGCTGCAATGTGTGCAAACCTGCTCAAGAACTATCTACAGGAAACGTATGATCTCTGTAATTGCAAACAAAGGTTTCTGTACCAAAATATTAAGTTGCTTTATGTTAATCTGCATGACCATACTTTTCAATAAATGCAAATTACTATATACTTAAATAAATCAAATTAATCTACTTAAAAATATACAATGTGATTTTCTGGGATTTTTGTTTTATAGATTCCGTCTCTCCAGTTGAAGTGGTACCTATGATACAAATTACAGACCTCTACATGCTTTGTAAGTAGGAAACACTGCGCAAAATCGGCAGTGTATCAAATATACTTGTTCTCCCCACTGTAGCTGTGATGTATGTGGGAAGAGTTTTACTCAGTCAAGCAGCCTGAATAGACACCAGAGAACACCAAAAGACAAACCTTACCACACTGCTCTGACTAATTTGTTTTTATCTCTTGATTTATTTGACAGATTGCAGTAGTGTGAAAGTTGTCATCAAGGCAAAGGGGTGGCTATTTGAAGATATTTTTTGATTTGTTTAACACTTTTTTGGTTCTTCAGGATTCCATTATTGTGTTATTTCATAGTTTGTATGTCTTCAATATTATTCTCAATGTAGAAATAGTAAAAATAAAAACCTTTAAATGAGGTGTGTTTTATGGTACTGTATAAATATATTATTATACATGGCTTAATGCATCATTACATTAGCCATTTAGCCCCAATATGAAACTCAAGTAGTCTCTTACTGTTTAACCTCACTAGGGTATGTGGGACGGTAGCGTCCACCTCGTCAACAGCCAGTGAAACTGCAGGGCGCCAAATTCAAAACAACAGAAATCCATAATTAAATTCCTCAAACATACAAGTATTTTACACCATTTTAAAGATAACACTTGTTGTAAATCCAGCCAAAGTGTCCGATTTCAAAAGGTTTACGACGAAAGCACAGCAAACGATTATTGTTAGGTTAGAGCCAAGTCACAGAAAAAGACAGCCATTTTTCCAGTCAAAGAGAGGAGTAACAAAAAGCAGAAATAGAGATAAAATGAATCACTAACCTTTGATGATCTTCATCAGATGACACTCATAGGACTTCATGTTACACAATACATGTATGTTTTGTTCGGTAAGTTCATATTTATATCAAAATCTGAGTTTATGCAGGACGCTACTGTCTCACTTGGCAAAAGCCAGAGAAAATGCAGAGCGCCAAATTCAAAATAATTACTATAAAATTCTCCCGGGTGGCGCAGTGGTCTAGGCACTGCATCGCAGCGCTAGCTGCGCCACCAGAGTCTCTGGGTTCGCGCCCAGGCTCGTCGCAGCCGCGCGCGGGCGCCGGAGGTCGTGGGCGACGCACAATTGGCCTAGCGTCGCCGGGTTAGGGAGGGTTGGCCGGTAGGGATATCCTTGTCTCATCGCGCATCAGCGACTCCTGTGGCGGGCCGGGCGCAGTGCGCGCTAACCGAGGGGGCCAGGTGCACGGTGT
>NW_019957588.1:138062-148856 GCF_002910315.2 Salvelinus sp. IW2-2015
AATGCAGTTTTTGAAGGTGAAGGAGGAAGGAGAGGAGGAGGAGACGGAAGGTCAGATTAACACCAGTAAATACTAATATTTTAACAACGGGGCACCAACTGCAGAGTTGTTGAACTGATGTACACAAACGTGGTTTTAAAGCAGCAATGGTTTTTGTGCATACATGTTAAAGTAAAAAATCAGTATGGTGTAATCCGTTACTGTGGAATTGCCCAGCTCCTAACTATACTGAACAATATTATGCAACATGCAACAATTCCAAACATTTTCTGAGTACAGTTTATAGAAGTAAATTTAATAATTAATTAGGCACTAATCTATGGATTTCAAGACTGGCAGGTGTGCTGGGAGCAGGCCAGCCAATCGGACTGAGTTTTCCCCACAAAAAGGCATTATTACAGACAGAAATACTCCTCTGCACCCTCTCCTCAGACGATCCCGCATGAAACATGGGACCAACACTTTCCATGTTGTTTATATTTATGTTCAGATACATAAACTTGTCAGCGTAGAGCCCTGAACTATAATAATAGTAAGCATTTTATCTGGCAGGACAGGCCTTTTGTTGATCTTGATGTTTGTTCACTTCTACACACTGTTCATCATTACTATTGTATCTAAACGTATTATTTTAACACATTGGTTAAAGACTCCGTCACAAATGTAATTACATGGAGCAATATACACATTACTTCATACTTACATTTCTTGTTTTACAAACGTTGCAAGCATGCTCATTCGTTTCTGCTGTTGTGATTTTTGGTGTATCATCATGTCAAAAAAATATTGGCCTGGTAAAAAATCAGTGGCTGGTATATTTCTTTCCTCTGCTGCCACACTGGCTGGTGGACCAAAATCAAATAAAACAAGACTTAGAAGACATTTAGTCTACAATCTTAGATGTTACTACTAATGTGAAAACAAGACAAAATATGACTATTCTTGCTCATTTGAAGACAATGTCAAAAATCATTACATTCATACAGACGGACTATTGTTGTACAACATCATGGCTACGCTGTTGGCATCACCTTTTACAGTGGATTTCCGCTGTTGGGCCTTTAACCATCTGTCTGACTTTGTTGTTCACACAGAGAGAGACGGGACTATCTGGATCCTCTGGGGGCCTCACAACATCATGAAGCTGACAAGGCAGAGAAGAGTCCTCCACACAGGACACCTCAAGAAACACCATCAGAGACCACAGGAAGAACCTCACTGCTGCTCTGACTGTGGAAACATTGCAAATCTTCATCAAAACAAAAATACACCAGCGAGTACACAGGAGAGAACTTATAGCTGTAATCAATGTGGAAGAGTTTTACTAATTCAAGTAATCTGAAACACACCAGAGAACACACACAAGAGAGAGCCTTATAGCTGTGATCAGTGTGGCAAGAGTTTTACTCAAGTCAAGTAACCTGGTAACACACCAAGAACACACACAGGAGAGCAGCCATATAGCTGTGATCAGTGTGGCAAAGAATTTTACTCAGTCAAGCAACCTGGTATACACCAAAGAACACACACAGGAGAGCAGCCATATAGCTTGAGCAATGTGGGAAAAACTTTTCTCTGGGAGAAACGCCTCCTTAAGCACTGAGCACCCTACCTCCTTTGGGTCCTGTAGCGCACGGTGTTTCCTCCGACACATTGGTGCGGCTGGCTTCCGGGTTGGAGGCGCGCTGTGTTAAGAAGCAGTGCGGCTTGGTTGGGTTGTGCTTCGGAGGACGCATGGCTTTCGACCTTCGTCTCTGCCGAGCCCGTACGGGAGTTGTAGTGATGAGACAAAATAGTAATTACTAGCGATTGGATACCACGAAAATTGGGGAGAAAAGGGGGTAAAATTTATTAAAACAAAAAAATWATAAATAAATTACTATAAAAATCAAACTTTCATTAAATCACACATGAAATACCAAATTAAAGCTACACTGGTTGTGAATCCAGCCAACATGTCAGAATTCAAATAGGCTTTTCGGCGAAGGCAAACGATGCTATTATCTGAGGATAGCACCATTGTAAACAAAGCAGGCGTGACACAAAACGCAGAAATAAAAATATAATTCATGCCTTACCTTTGACGAGCTTCTGTTGTTGGCATTCCAATATGTCCCAAACATTTTGTTTGATTAATTTCGTCGATATATATCCAAAATGTCAATTTATTTGGCGCGTTTGATCCAGAAAAACACAGGTTCCAAATTGTGAAACGTGACTACAAAATATCTCAAAGGTTACCTGTAAACTTTGCCAAAAAATGTCAAACTACTTTTGTACTACAACTTTAGGTATTTTTTAACGTAAATAATCGATAAAATTGAAGATGGGATGATCTGTGTTCAATACAGGATTAAAACCAACTGTAGCTAGCTTTCTGGTCACGCGCTTCTAACAAACAGGACACTTCGAGTGACCCTCCTTCAAGATGGCCGTACTTCTTCATTACACAAAGGAATAACCTCAACCAATTTCGAAAGACTGTTGACATCCAGTGGAAGCGGTAGGAACTGCAAGAAGGTCCCTTAGAAATCTGGTTTCCCAATGAAAGCTCATTGGAAAGAGAGTGACCTCAAAACAAAAGAAATTGGAATGGTTTGTCCTCAGGGTTTCGCCTGCTAAATAAGTTCTGTTATACTCACAGACATGATTCAAACAGTTTTAGAAACTTCAGAGTGTTTTCTATCCAAATCTACTAATAATATGCTATGGATGAGTAGCTGTCAGTTTAATTTGGGCATGCTTTTCATCCAAAATTCCAAATGCTGCCCCCTACCCAAGAGAAGTTAACCAGAATAACATGAGTTGTGCCCTTCAAACTGGCAAACTGTTAGTCCATAATTAAAACCTCTTGAAGCTAGGGGGCAGAATTTTTATGTTTGGAAAAATAACYTTCCCATTGTAAGCTGCCTATTTCTCAGGTCCAGATGCTAGAATATGCATATAATTGACAGACTAGGATAGAAAACACTCTAAAGTTTCCAAACTGTCAAAATATTGTCTGTGAGTATAACAGAACTGATTTTGCAGGCGAAAACCTGAGGAAATCCAACCAGGAAGTGACTCTTATTTTGAAAAATCACTGTTCCATTGCAGATTCCTTTTCCTGTGGCTTCATCGGGGTGTGAACAGTCTTTAGACATAGTTTCAAGCTTTTATTTTGAAAAATGAGCGAGATTTATCAAAACGCGTCAGTGGATACACGGATGTCCCTCCATTAGTTGATGCGCGCGACACTGGTTGCTCGACATTTTCTTTCTCTCCAGTATTGAATAGTTTACAGTCCGGTTTAAATATTATCGATTATTGATGTTAAAAACAACCTAAGGATGGATTATTAAAAACGTTTGACATGTTTCTACGAACTTTACGGATACTATTCGTCAAGCCTTGATGACCTGCCTAAGGCTGTGGAATACTGAACATAACGCGCCAAACAAATGGAGTTTTTTTTATATAAAGAATCTTTATCGAACAAAAGGAACATTTATTGTGTAACTGGGAGTCTCGTGAGTGCAAACATCCGAAGATCATCAAAGGTAAGCGATTAATTTCGTGACCAATCTACATGACTGCTAGGTGTTCTTAATGTTTTGTCTAGTGATCGATAAACTCACACAAACGCTTGGATTGCTTTCGCTGTAAAGCATATTTTCTAAATCTGACACGACAGGTGGATTAACAACAAGCTAAGCTGTGTTTTGCTATATTGCACTTGTGATTTCATGATTATAAATATTTTTTGCAATTTCTTTTGTATTTGGCGCTCTGCAATTCAGTGGTTGTTGTTTAAAATGATCCCGCTAAAGGGATCTGTGCGTCAAGAAGTTTTAACTAGTCTCTCACTGTTCAACCAGAATGACATGAGTTGTGCCCTTCAAACTGTTAGACTGTTAATCCATATTCAGCTACTTAGTGGCAAGAAAAAGTATGTGAACCCTTTGGAAATACCTGGTTTCTGCATAAATTGGTCATAAAATTTGATCTTCATCTAGGTCACAACAATAGACAAACACAGTCTGCTTAAACTAATAACYCACAAACAATATGTTTTCATGTCTTTATTGAACACACCATGTAATCATTCGCAGTGCAGGGTGGGAAAAGTATGTGAACCCTTGGATTTAATAACTGGTTGACCCTCCTTTGGCAGCAATAACCTCAACCAAACGTTTTCTGTAGTTGCGGATCAGACCTGCACAACGGTCAGGAGTAATTTTGGACATTCCTCTTTACAAAACTGCTTCAGTTCAGCAATATTCTTGGGATGTCTGGTGTGAACTGCTCTCTTGAGATCATGCCACAGCATCTCAATCGGATTGAGGTCAAGACTCTGACTGGGCCACTCCAGAAGGCGTATTTTCTTCTGTTTAAGCCAGGGGTGTCAAACTCAAATACCCAGTGGGCCAAAATGTAAAACCTGAACAAAGTCGCGGGCCAACATTGAACAAATTAACCTTTTAATATGGACCCAAACAAGTTTTGCTTTAACATTGAATATGGAACAAGCATCGCTTATTACCATACAATATATAATTTAATAGTGGAGACATGCAAAATCGAATTTCAAATGAAAAAACACATCAATGGCATCATTTATAGAATAAATAAAATGTAATAAAATCGTATGCCTTCTTTTCTATTTGCAGCCTTCTGATTTAAATACCCAAATAAACTTTTTCCACTGGCTAATAATTTTACAAATAAAATGATATAAATCAATCAACCATTCAAAGCCCATGCTTGTAGCAAGAAAAAGTGCAAAATAACGGTTAATTATTGCACACTGATCTAATCTGATGTGCCAAGCAGCACTTTGTGATGTGGCTTTTTTTGAACATATTCTGTTGTGAAACCAACTTATTTTCCATCTCCTCTACTTTCTGGCTCCTTTGAGTCATGTCCAGGTCCTTGTATTTGTCAATGGTGTTTCGTTTCATAGTGTCGTCTAATGTTGTACTCCTTACTTACAGCCACGTTGACTCCACAACAAGACAAACAGGTTTGTCTTTTACATATGTAAACAGATATTCTGCCTCCACTTGTTCAGAAAGCTCCTGTTTTCTGCCTTTCTTTTCGCCATTTTTGGGAAGGGATAGCGCGCTGACAGTTGTAGCGTCTATGTTGCTATGACTACTGTCACAGAGGAGAGGGCGTTTCTGGTCCTGTCCTGATTGGCGCGCGAAACAACAGCAGAGCATTATGGGATTCGTAGTATTAGCGGTGAATGCGCTGTATAATACGGCGGCCCAGCTCTAGTAGTAATTTGGTATTGTCTCGCGGGCCAAATATAATTACCGCCGCGGGCCAAATCTGGCCCGCGGGCCAGAGTTTGACACCCATGGTTTAAGCTATTCTGTTGTTAATTTACTTCTGTGTTTTGGGTCGTTGTCCTGTTGCATCACCCAACTTGAGCTTCAATTGGAGGACAGATAGCCTAACATTCTCCTGCAAAATGTCTTGATAAACTTGGGAATTCATTTTTCCGTTGATGATAGCAAGCTGTCCAGGCCCTGAGGCAGCAAAGCAGCCGAAACCCACGATGCTCCCTCCACCATACTTTACAGTTAGGATGAGGTTGTGATGTTGGTGTGCTGTGCCTTTTTTTTCTCCACACATAGTGATGTGTTTTCCTTCCAAACAACTCAACTTTAAGTTTAATGTATACATAATATTTTGCCAGTAGCGCTGTGGAAAACATCCGGTGCACTTTTGCAACTTCAGACATGCAGCAATGTTTTTTTTTGGACAGCAGTGGTTTCTTCCGTGGTGTCCTCCATGAACACCTATCTTGTTGTGTTTTTACGTATTGCATACTCGTCAACAGAGATGTTTATCATGTTCCAAGAGATTTCTGTAAGTCTTTAGCTGACGCTCTAACGATTCTTAACCTCATTGAGCATTTCTGGCACTGTGCTCTTGCTGTCATCTTTTGCTGGACGCCACTCAAGGGAGAGTAGCAACAGCGCTGAACTTTATCCATTTTAAGACAATTTGGTCTTACGCTGGACTTGGTTGAACTCAAGCTTTTTAGAGATACTTTTGTAACCCTTTTCCAGCTTTATGCAGTCAACAATTCTTAATCTTAGGTCTTCTGAGATCTATTTTGTTCGAGGCAATGGTTTTCACATCAGGCAATGCTTTTTGTGAATAGGCAAACTCAATTGTGTGAGTCTTTATTATAGGAACAGGGCAGCTCTAACAACATCTCCAATCTCATCTCATTGGTCCTCCAGGTAGTGACTGGCTGACTCCAATTAGCTTTTTTTAGAAGTCATTAGCCTAGGGGTTCACATACTTTTTTCCAACCTACACTGTGAATGTTTAAATTATGTATTCAATATAGACAGAAAAATACAATAATTTGTTATTATTTATTATCAAATTTGATGACCATTTAAGCAGAATTCAATCAATCAATCAAGTTTATTTTTATATAGCCCCTTCGTACATCAGCAATATCTCGAAGTGCTGTACAAAAAACCCAGCCTAAAACCCAAACAGAAGCAATGCAGGTGTAGAAGCACGGTGGCTAGGAAAAACTCCGACTAGAAAGGCCAAAACCTAGGAGAAACCTAGAGAGGAACCAGCTATGAGGGGTGGCCAGTCTCTTCTGGCTGTGCCGGGTGGAGATTATAACAGAACATGGCCAGATGTAACAATGTTCATAAATGACAAGCATGGTCAAATAATAATCAGGAATAAATTTCAGTTGGCTTTTCGATAATTTAAGAGTTGAAAACAGCAGGTCTGGGACAGGTAGGGGTTCCCTAACGCAGGCAGAACAGCTGAAACTGGGACAGCAGCAAGGCCAGGGTGATCTGGGAAGCAAGGAGCCATCATGCCCGGCAGTCCCCGACGCACGGTCCCAGGGCCCAGCTCCTCCGGAGAGAAAAAAAGAGAGATATTAGAGAGAGCCAAGACCTGTTCAATAAATGACAAGTATCGGTCAAGATAATAATAGGATATAATGTCAGTTGGGCTTCATTATGAGCGATAGATTAAAGAGTTGAGAACAGCAGGTCCTCGGGAACAGGTAGGGTTCCATACGTAGCAGAACAGTTGAAACTGGGACAGCAGCAAGGCCAGGTGGACTGGGGACAGCAAGGAGTCATCATGCCCGGTAGTCCTGACGTATGGTCCTAGGGCTCAGTTCCTCCGAACTGAGAAATCCAGGTCATTCCAAAGGGTTCACATACTTTTTCTTGCCACTGTAGATGTCATGTATTGTCATGTTATGTTCTCTACAATGAATCATCACCAAGTGAAATAAAGTTGATAAGATATTCTTAATAGACATTAAATAAAAAATGGTTGTTCAGAAATTATTAATTATTATGTTGCTCTCATGAAATGAACTAAATATTTTACAATCATTATCACTACTGATATTCACAGAGAATAATTACAAGGATCATATTTCTCAGTTGCATTGACCTGCAGACATCAGACACCCCCTCTCCCTTATGCACATGTGACTGAAATGTAACCAATCACACAAATCACAGAGACAGTTTTGATGGCCCAATAAAAAAACAGCATGTTTCTGCCAGKCAATGTGATAATTCCAGTGCAGTACATGTGTAAAGGCTGTAGAGGGATAATTKCAGTACAGTACATGTGTAGAGGGATAATTCCAGTGCAGTACGTGTGTAAAGGCTGTAGAGGGATAATTCCAGTACAGTACATGTGTAGAGGGATCATTACAGTACATGTGTAAAGGGTGTAGAGGGATCAGTACAGTACATGTGTAGAGGGATAATTCCAGTGCAGTACATGTGTAAAGGGTGTAGAGGGATCATTACAGTACATGTGTAAAGGCTGTAGAGAGATAATTCCAGTACAGTACATGTGTAAAGGGTGTAGAGGGATCATTACAGTACATGTGTAAAGGGTGTAGAGGGATCATTTCAGTACAGTACATGTGTAAAGGGTGTAGAGGGATAATTCCAGTGCAGCACATGTGTAGAGGGATAATTCCAGTGCAGTACATGTGTAGAGGGTGCAGAGGGATAATTCCAGTACAGTACGTGTGTAAAAGGTGCAGAGGGATAATTCCAGTACAGTACATGTGTAAAGGGTGTAGAGAGATTATTCCAGTGCAGTACATGTGTAGAGGGATAATTCCAGTACAGTACACGTGTAAAGGCGATAATTCCAGTACAGCACATATGTAAAGGGTGTTGAGGGATAATTCCAGTGCACTGATTATTGACTGGAGACTTAAAATGCTGAAAACAGGTCCCTAGTGGAATGACAACAACATGGCTGCTTGTTATATAAGAGATGGAGGGAGAGAGAGAGATAACCATATACATTGCACATGGACCGTAAGAAATCCTGAATGTATTGAAATGCCTGGGCTCGCAGGGGATGTGTTAATTCATAACCCATCATTTATATCTGTTCATTCATAACCCATCATTTATACCTGTTAATTCATAACCCATCATTTATACCTGTTAATTCATAACCAATAATTTTTACCTGTTAGTTCATAGCCCATCATTTATACCTGTTAATTCATAACCCATCAATTATACCTGTTAATTCATAACCCATCAATTATACCTTTTGCTCGAAAGGGGCGGTTCAGGCAAGCTGGCACGCTCCCTGACCTTACTTCTAGAATATAGAATATCATGGATGGTTGCATTTCTCCAGCCCCATCCCTCAGCTTTTTACCGAAACGGGCGTGGAGTACGCTTCGCTATTGTTTCTACTGCTGATTGCTGCCCCTGTTACTCCTCAAGGTCCAAGGACTGTATGTTATTTTCATAGGTAGACTGGCTCTGGCAGCTAAAATAGTCAAATATTCCACCTAAATGTGAATCGATTCTCAATTGCGATACATTTCTAGAAACATAAATCGCTGTACTTTCATATCACATCAACAAAATTTCACACAATACTTAAATATCACATCAAAATAATTTCACATAATACTTTCATATCACATCAAAATAATTGAATACTTTAACATCAAAATAATTTCACACAATACTTTCATATCACATCAAAATAGGTAACCAGTCGCGACACCCCAAACGGTAAACCAAATTAGTTTCTCGTCATTTCTCCTTCCTTCAGGCTTCTTTTTCTTCTTTGGACTTTATATGGAGGTTGGCAACCAAATTTAAGTTGCATTACCACCACCAACTGGACTGGAGTGTGGAGTTTATCTTTCAATCACCCACGTGGGTATATACCAAGACAGTCATGAAGAGGGCACAACAAGACATTTTCCCCCTCAGGAGTCTGAAAAGATTTGGCATGGGTCCCCAGATCTTCAAAAGGTAATACAGCTCCACCATCGAGAGTATCATGACCGGTTGCATCACCGCCTGGTATGGCAACTGCTCGGCATCTGACCGTAAGGCGCTACAGAGGGTAGTACGAACGGCCCAGTA
Source organism: Salvelinus sp. IW2-2015 (assembly GCF_002910315.2). Taxonomy (NCBI): domain Eukaryota; kingdom Metazoa; phylum Chordata; class Actinopteri; order Salmoniformes; family Salmonidae; genus Salvelinus; species Salvelinus sp. IW2-2015. Next base: position 147,473 of record NW_019957588.1, read on the forward strand.
CATCACTGMGGCCAAGCTTCCWGCCATCCAGGACCTATATAATAGGCGGTGTCAGAGGAAAGCTCATAAAATCGTTAGAGACTCCAGTCACCCAAGTTCTAGACTGTTTTCTCTGCTACCGCACGACAAGCGGTACCGGAGCGCCAAGTCTAGGACCAAAAGCCTCCTCAACAGCTTCTACCCCCAAGCCATAAGACTGCTGAACAATTCATAAAATCACCACCGGACAATTTACATTGACCCCCCACCCCACTCCCTTTTGTGTACTGCTACTACTCGCTGGTTGTTTGTTACCTATGCATAGTCACTACGCCCCCACCTTCATGTACAGATTACCTCAACTAGCCTGTACCCCCGCACACTGACTCGGTACCGATGCCCACTGTATAAAGCCTCGTTATTGTTATTCTCATTGTGTTTCTTTCTATTATTACTTTTTATTTGAGTCTACTTGGTAAACGTTTTCTTCTTCTTGAACTGCACTGTTGGTTAAGGGCTTGTAAGTAAAGCATTTCACGGGGAAGTCTAAGTTGGTGTCTTGACGGATTTGTAAAAAACAGTTTTTTCATAAAACACTATATATATATATWTTTTTTTTTATGTTGCTGACACCCCTCCCCAGAGGTGTCTCATTATTGGGATTCATTGCTGAGTCCTACCTGTAGCTCACTATAAGGTGTCTAGTGATACAGGTTAAGGGCCCTGTTGGAGATTGGTGGTTGGTAGCGGAGTCGAGGGAACAAGCAGGGTTGGACACGGCCATGTTATTATCCCTGTGGGGTTTTGCTAGGCTTAGTGTGCTAAAATAACTATAAACTAGAAGGATTTTACATTAATTAAAGTTTAAGGTACTGACTCATGTAGGCCTGACAATTTGTCTTTGTTCTCAGGAGTAACAAGTTCTCATAGCCTAACCATGAGGCCACAGCCTGAAATATGTGTATGTATGCAACAATGTACAAGGGCATAAGATACACGAAGATCATCTGTGAGGTTCTGAATTATGCACTATAACCCAATACTATAACACATGTGATTGAATATTAGCAACTGTTGGCCTGGGAGCCTGGGTGTCTGTGCTGGAAGTAACAGTTAGCCCCAGATAAGTGTGCTGGGAAGCTGTGGTTAGCCTTGAGCGAGAACAGTGGGCTTTGTATACAGGTGCAAATAGCTCAGACAATATTGCAGAGCTGTCTGACCTCAGTCTTTGGGGTGAGGGAGCGTAATCTACACAGCAACAGCGTCGGGACATCACATGCGCTAAGGGGCTTGGACTAGCTTAAGCGCCAACACCAACGATAGGCTGGGTGAGTCTAAACCACACCCAGTCTCTACTCTGACAGGCCGGCTCGGAAGRGGGAACTATCTCTGTCATGAGTATATA
>NW_019957588.1:150239-170886 GCF_002910315.2 Salvelinus sp. IW2-2015
CATCAGCCAGGAAGCATAGGAACTGAGAAGTGGTCTGTGGTCACCACCTGCAGAATCACTCCTTTATTGGGGGTGTCTTGTTAATTGCCTATAATTTCCACCTTTTGTCTATTCCATTTGCACAACAGCATGTGAAATTTATTGTCAATCAGTGTTGCTTCCTAAGTGGACAGTTTGATTTCACAGAAGTGTGATTGACTTGGAGTTACATTGTGTTGTTTAAGTGTTCCCTTAATTTTTTTGAACAGTGTATTAACCAAGTRCAGTTGTGTTATTGTTCCTATCTCAGTTGAACCTTACGCAGCCTTAACATCCCACACAGTCTCTGTGGTTCATATGAACCCCATTCCTGGGAATTAGATTTGATTACAAATCGCCCCTGTCTGTTACCACAAAAGGGTTCCATCTGTCCCATTCCCAGCTAGGATACGAGGCGCTTTGTCGCCAGTACCTATGACTGGTTGATAGGGGAAACCTCCTCCTATAGAAAAAGTAATTAGGGGAAAAAGGTTTAGTAAACTAAAATAAAACAACAAACCTGTTTGAAAAATGAAAACTATTCCAAAACTATCTTTGACTCAAACTAAAATAGCCTAAAATAATAACCAGCATGAATTATGTTCAGTTTGAATAATTTATATCTTAATTTTCGGCAAAAATAGAATTGTGTTTTAAATATTTTTTATGTGGTTTTAAAGCTTCTGAACCTGGTGGCTGGTAAATGCTTCCATGGGATGGCAATGTTTCAAATAGACCTAGCTTGTGTATCACTCACTTGCTACCGCCAGAAATACTTTAAGAAATGAGGATATTGGAAACTCCTTTCGGTTCGTATTAACAGGTTAAAGAAAAGAACATTGGCATGAATTACCCTCTGTGAACAAGAAGCACAACATTACAAATATTTTCAGAGATGTGAGATAATTAACTTGTTCTCTGTAATATCGTTTAGCTTTGCAATCGTGACATTACATACTTTCAAGGTAAATAGGCGTGTTTCTCGACTCATACCCTGACTTTAAAACAGGATTTCGTGAGAATTAGCTTTGACATTTACATTTAAGTCATTTAGCAGACGCTCTTATCCAGAGCGACTTACAAATTGYAAAGTTCATACATATTCATCCTGGTCCCCCCGTGGGGAATGAACCCACAACCCTGGCGTTGCAAGCGCCATGCTCTACCAACTGAGCCACACGGGACCACGTTTGACAATGTGAACGTGATTGGTCGACCGTCTCTTGGACGGGCGTTATATATGCTTTGACATTTTCTGGAATAGTTTTTATTTGAAAACGTTTTTGTTTACTTGCCTGCCTATTGAATTTGGAATGCACTGTGCTGTTCATCTCTGACACTCACTGAGATAATTCCTTTGATACAGCAGTAGCAATAKAGGGATATAACATCTACAGAAAAGACAGGAATGCTTATGGGGACGGTGTTGCTGTATACAATGCATTCGGAAAGTATTCAGACCCCTTGACTTTTTCCACATTTTGTTACGTTAAATTTAATTTACTTGGCACACCTGCATTTGGGGAGTTTCTCCCATCCTTCTCTGTAGATCCTCTCTAGGTCTGTCAGGTTGAATGGGGAACATCACTGCACAGCTATTTTCAGGTCTCTCCAGAGATGTTAGATCGGGCTCAAGTCCGGGCTCTTGCTGGGTCACTCAAGGACATTCAGAGACTTGTCCTGAAGCCAGTCTTGCATTGTCTTAGCTGTGTGCTTAAGGTTGTTGTCCTGTTGGACGGTGAACCTTCGCCCCCAGTCTGAGGTCCTGGGCACTCTGGAGCAGGTCTTTCATCAAGGATCTCTCTGCACTTTGCTCCGTTAATATTTCCCTCGATCCTGACTAGTCTACCAGTCCCTGCTGCTGAAAAACATCCCCACAGCATGATACTGCCACCACCATACTTCACCGTAGGGATGGTGCCAGGTTTCCTCCAGACGTGATGCTTGGCATTCAGGCCAAAGAGTTCAATCTTGGTTTCATCAAGCCAGATAATTTTGTTTCTCATGGTCTTAGAGTCATAAGGTGCCTTTTGTCAAACTCCAAGCAGGTTGTCATGTGCCTTTTACTGAGGAGTGGTTTCCGTCTGGCCACTCTACCATAAGGCTGTGACACGCAGTTCCTAAACTAATTCTTACGAAAATCCCTTTTTAAAGTCAGGGTATGAGTCGAGAAACCTGCCTATTTTCCTTGAAAGTACGTAATATTACGATTGCAAAGCTATACGATATTACAGAGAACAAGTTAATTATCTCACATTTCTGAAAATATTTGTAATGTTGTGCTTCTTGTTCACATAGGGTAAATAATGCCAATGTTATTTTCTTTAAGCTGTTAATACGAATTGAAAAGAGTTTCCGATATCCTAATTTCTTAAAGTATTTCTGGTAGGTCTATTTGAAACATTGCCATCCCATGGCAGCATTTACCAGCCACCAGGTTCAGAAGATTTAAAACCACATAAAAAATATATAAACCCAATTCTATTTTTGTCCAAAGTTAAGATATAAATTATTCAAATTGAACATAATTCATGCTGGTTATTATTTTAGGCTATTTTAGTTTTGGAGTCAAAGATAGTTTTGGAATAGTTTTAATTTTTCAAACAGGTTTGTTATTTTATTTCAGTTTACTAATTATTTTTTCTATAATAAGCATGGAGATTTCCCCTATCAACCAGTCATAAGTACTGGCAACAAAGCGCCTCGTAACCTAGCTGGGAATGGGACAGACGGAACCCTTCTGTGGTAACAGACAGGGGCGATTTGTAATCAAATCTAATTCCCAGGAATGGGGTTCATATGAACCACAGAGACTGTGTGGGATAATAACATGGCCGTGTCCAACCCTGCTTGTTCCCTCGATTCCGCTACCAACCACCAATCTCCAACAGGGCCCTTAACCTGTATCACTAGACACCTCATAGTGAGCTACAGGTAGGAATCAGCAATGAATCCCAATAATGAGACACCTCTGGGGAGGGGTGTCAGCAACATTTTAAAATATATATATACCAGTGGGAGAACAAGAATTGATAACTGCAATCGGCAGTGTTTCCTACATACAAAGCATGTAGAGGTCTGTATTTTTTTCATAGGTACACTTCAACTGTGAGAGACGGAATCAAAACAAAAATCCAGAAAATCACATTGTATGATTTTTAAGTAATAATTTGCATTTATTTGCATGACATAAGTATTTTAACACCTACCAACCAGTAAGAATTCCGGCTCTCACAGACCTGTTAGTTTTAGTTTTCGTAGAACGTATCGCAATTGAGAATCGATTCACATTTTGGTGGATTATTGACTATTTTACCTGCCAGAGCCAGTCTACCTCTGAAAATAACATACAGTCCTTGGACCTTGAGGAGTAACGGGGCAGCAATCAGCAGTAGAAACAATAACAAAGCGTACTCCCTGCCCGTTTCGGTAAAAGCTGAGGGATGGGGCTGGAGAAATGCAACCATCCATGATATCAACATTCTAGTTTTAACCATGTTTTGAGGATATACAGCGTTTGTTAATATTTACTGACAAACATTGGAGTAAAAAAAAGCTTATATTTTGGATCTGATGGGGTATGATAGTTGAACTAAGCTCATGAGGCATTTATAAGTGAATTCTTCAAGAAACAGATGGTACATATCATTAATGTATACGTCCCAAAATGGATGTAACAACTGCTGATGGGCCCTTTAAGACTACATATTGGGCTAATCTAATAGGATATATTGAGGACTACAGTATTCAGGCATTGTCATTGGATGCATTTTGATCAATTGTTACGTTTTGTGATGGTCCACTCTTGATGTTCTACACGGTTACAGTGTAGCTTCAGCCATTCCTACAGAACAACATTAAAGTGTAGAAACCCCTTCACTGCTATTGGTTCAACGGCTGCAGAGACGGTACTTACTGGTCCCAACCTCCTCTTCTTCCTCCTTCTCCTCTTTCAATGTGAGTCATCTCTCCCTCCTCTTTCACTCCAAAAACTGCTTCATCTTCTTTCACTCTGAACGCATCTTCCTTTTCTTTCACGGTAACAGCCTCACCCTCTACTTGTTTTTGTATTGTAACATCTTTCTCTTCCTCCTCCTTTTTCACGAGATCTCCTCTTCTTTAGCAGGAGGAGAGTAGCTTAGTGAACTCATGGTCGGGGATGTTAGCATTAGCGACTAGCCTAGTTCTAAGCTAACTTAGCAAACCAGCTAGCTGACAAACGTAAATATATAATTAAATGGGCCAACAAGTACAAACGACAGAAGTGTGTTTAATACACGGCGACTAATATACGCCAAAACAGGGTAAAGAGCGTGAATGTTGTAGCTATGTTTGCTAGAAAGCTACGGAGGTGTCTGACTAGCTGTTGTTGTTGAAAGAGCGTCCCGTCCACTAGATTATACGTCACACTGGCAGCATCGCCTGACCAAAAAAGACGCGCATCCACATCTGCTGACTGGAGTGGGCAACGCAGTGGAGGAACCAAACGTGTATTTTTAATTCTTTAAGTCGTTCAAAGAGAAGCATGTGTTGATAAATTCTCACTCATTAAACACGAATCAAAAACAAACTTTACACCCACTACATATTTGCATTGAACCATACTTCTGACATGGATAATTTTGACCCCAGAGGCATATCTTTTATCATAGCCAAAATGTGGCTTATTAAATTTTTCATGACTTTGTCAATCAACTTGTTCTTATTAAATCTAAATCATGGTTTAGTGTTTCTGTATCAATATGGACTTTTAACAAATTCAAATCCTTTGGAGTCATTTTGACTCCATCCAAAAGCACCTTTGATAAACAGGACGTTTATTTCAAATCAAAATCACATTTTATTGGTCACATACACGTGTTTAGCAGATGTTATTGCGGGTCTAGTGAAATGCTTGTGTTTCTAGCTCCGACAGTGCAGTAATATCTAACAAGTAATATCTAACAATTTCACAACATATTCCCAATACACACAAATCTAAGTATTTTAATCTAGGTCTCTCTGTAGACATCATCCATCCCACCAGAGGGTGGAGGTGCACCTGTATCAGTGGTTTTGACAAGATAGACACCTGCAGACACACAGTATAGTGCCTCCCATGTACTCTCCTAAGATTGGACTTTTCTATACCACGTATCACGTCTGTGTACACAATTGCCAATGGTAGAAAACTCTGCCATCACTCTGCCGGAGGTAGAAAAATCTGCCAGCGGAATACAGTTCATTCATAAAGTATTCAGACCACTTCACCTTTTCAACATTTTGTTACATTACAGCCTCATTCGYAAAAAAATTCCACTCATCGATCTACACACAACACCCCATAATGACAAACCATTTGCAAATGTATTTACTTAAGTGTTCAAACCCTTTGCTACAAGACTCAAAAATTGCTTTCAGGTGCATCCTGTTTCCAATAATCATCCTTGAGATGTTTCTACAAATTGATTGGAGTCCACCTGTGGTAAATTTAATTGATTGGACATGATTTGGAAAGGCACACACCTGTCTATATAAAGTCCCACAGTTGTCAGAGTGAAAACCAAGCCATGAGGTCAAAGGAATTGTCCATAGAGCTCTGAGACAGGATTATGTTGAGGCACAGATCTGGGGAATGGTAACAAAAAATGTCTACAGCATTGAAGGTCCCCAAGAACACAGTGGCCTCAATCATTCTTAAATGGAAAAAGTTTGGAACCACTAAAACTCTTCCTAGAGTTGGCCACCRGGCCAAACTGAACAATCTTGGTATTTTGGTATTTTATTAGGATCCCCATTAGCTGTTGCAAAAGCAGCAGGTATTCTTCCTGGGGTCCACACAAAACATGACATAATACAGATCAATAGACAAGAACAGCTCAAGGACAGAACTACATACATTTGGGAGAAGGGCATTGGGAGGTGACCAAGAACCCGATGGTCACTGACAAACCTCCAGAGTTCTTCGGTGTAAATGGAAGAATCTTCCATAAGGACAACCATCTCTGCAGCACTCCACCAATCAGACCTTTATGGTAGAGTGGCCAGACGGAAGCCACTCCTCAGTAAAAGGCACATGACAGCCTGCTTGGTGTTTGCCAAAAGGCACCTAAAGGACTCTCAGACCTTGAGAAACAACATTCTCTGGTCTGATGAAACCAAAATGTAACTCTTTGGCCTGAATGCCAAGCGTCACGTCTGGAGGAAACAAGGCACCATCCGTACGGTGAAGCATGGTGGTGGCAGCATCATGCTGTGGGGATGTTTTTCAGTGGCAGGGACTAGCAGACAATTCAAGATCGAGGGAAAGATGAACGGCGCAAAGTACAAAGATTTTCCCACTGATAACCATATCACGCCGAAACCAATAGAACAGGGGGCAAACATTTAGGGTTCATTGTGACATCATTAAAATACTCCTACTACAATGTTAAAACATTCTACATTATGACATCATTAAAATACTCCTACAATGTTAAAACATTCTTCATTGCGACATCATTAAAATAGTCCTACAATGTTAAAACATTCTTCATTGCGACATCATTAAAATAGTCCTACTACAATGTTAAAACAATCTACACTGTGACATTAAAATACTCCTACTACAATGTAAAAACATTCTACATTGTGACATTATTTCATTGATGTCATGAAACAACTCCTTCATGAATGTATTTTCTGATGCTTGATCAGAGATCTTTTATCAGAGTATCTCTTGTCACACTGATCACAGCTATAAGGTTTCTCTCCTGTGTGTGTTCTCTGGTGTACCGTCAGATCACTAGATGTAGTAAAAATCTTCCCACATTGAGCACAGCTATAAGGTTTCTCTCCTGTGTGTGTTCTCTTGTGTGATACCAGGGTGCTTAACTGAGTAAAACTCTTCCCACATTGATTACAACTATGAGGCTTCTCTCCTGTGTGTGTTCTCTGGTGTGATACCAGGGTGTTTGACTGAGTAAAACTCTTCCCACATTGATTACAACTATAAGGCTTCTCTCCTGTGTGTGTTCTCTGGTGTCGAATCAGATGGCTTGATGTGGTAAAACTCTTCCCACATTGATTACAGCTATAATATTTCTCTCCTGTGTGTTTTCTCTGGTGTGATAACAGGTTGCTTGACTGAGTAAAACTCTTCCCACATTGAGTACAGCTATAAGGTTTCTCTCCAGTGTGAATTCTCATGTGTACTTTTAATGAATCTGATCTTATATAACTCTTCCCACATAGATTACAGCTATACGGCTTCTCTCCTGTGTGTGTTCCCTGGTGGATTTTAAGTTCTGATGAAGATTTGCAACCTTTCCCACAGTAAGAGCAGCAGTGAGATTTCTTCCCTGTGGGTCTCTGCTGGTGTTTCTTGAGGTGTTTTGATGTGGAGAGACTCTTCTCTGCCTCGTCAGCATTCTGAGGTTGTTGAGGCCCCCCACAGGATCCACGATAGTCACGTCTCTGTSCTGTGTGAACAACAACGTCAGACAGATGGTTAAAGGGCCACAATAGCAGAAATCCACTGTAAAAGGTGAGGCCAATAGCGTAGCCATGATGTTGTACAAACAATGACGTCTGTAATGAATGTTAAAATTATTTGACAATTGTCTTAAGACAGGCAAGTGAGCAACAATAGTCAAATATTGTCTTGTTTTCACATTAGTAGTAACATCAACGATTGTAGACTAGAAATATGTTTTTAAAGTTGTTGAAATCCAAAGCAGTGTGCCAGACGACTTTTGGTCTCCAATATAGGCCCCTTTCTGAAGGTCTATATTATTGTTAGGTGAAGTTATGGGTTCTACAGTAGGTCTATGTTATTGGTATAACTAGTSGTTTCCACATTAGCATGGAGGTGTTTCTGCAAACAAATTGCGTTTTAGCAAACACAGAGCGCGATGCACCTAACAATAACATAGACCTACTGTAGGACCCATAACAATAACATAGACCTACTGTAGGACCCATAACTTCACCTAACAACAACATAGACCTAATGCTGGACCCATTACTTCACCTAACAACAACATAGACCTACTGTAGTACCCATAACCTCACCTAACAATAACATAGACCTACTGTAGGACCCATAACTTCACCTAACAATAACATAGACCTAGGACTATAAATAATTTAACATTTCAGGTGAAACATGGAAACTAAAATGTCTTTGTCAGGACATTTCATAACCGGATCACCAGATCATTTTGTCAATTATCCCACTAGGCTACTCTTTAATGTGTTTTCCTGAATAAAGYAAAATAGCTGTGTGTTGTACAATAGCCTATACATCAAGGAACAGTTCTCTACACATTATGAGCTAAGTATCTCTGTGTCCAAACAGACTAACGAGACCCTACAGTAAATCAAGCAGACAATAAAACATTATAAACATCAATTTATTAGGGATGTTGGATCCAACYTGGAGCACGGAATAACTGTATTTACCCGAGTAATGAATGAAGAAGTACTTTGATTGTTGTTGCATGTCATTTGACTGTCATTCAGAAAATGATTTCCTGGATCAGCTGATGATAGTTGAACATGTGACTGTAACCTAATAGCTACAGTATTAAGAATTATGTCTAATTATTGAAGAACAGCGTAAATGACAGTATCCATTTGGGTGTTGTCAATAAAGTTAAGGTGACTCTCGGTTGGAACCATTGGATTTAGCAAACTCTGAAATGATTTAGGATTTCTGTGCCCATCAAAACTGTTTCCCCAGCGTAATATAAGGAGACACTAAATGTTACGTAGTTAGAGAGGATTTCAGAGATCTGAATACAAAAAACTGTCCCACAGCAAGATCCAGTATTTAAGTTGAAGTTCATCATATGACAAGCTTAACGTTATGACTATAACTACTGTTCCCTGAAGGAGTGAAACTAGGTACAACATACTATTAAATCCACATGTTATGACTATAACTACTGTTCCCTGAAGGAGGGAAACTAGGTACAACATACTATTAAATCCYCGCCTCGCTGGAAGCCCCGCCTTCCACAGGTGATGAACGTGAGGCTCGGATTTATTCCTTAAATTTAATATCGCTCCTCACCGACCCAGGAAGGGGCGGGGCCAAACAGGTGTTGTACCTCGTTTCCTTCCTTCAGGGAACACTAATTATAGTCATAAAGTTACACTCCCTTTCAGTCGGTCAACTTCGGTACAACATACATATGTTGGAACATATGAGGAAATACAATCATTCCCCATGCTGACTAAATGAAACGGCCCATGACAGACCACCCAGACCTGACCCTACAAGATGCGTCAGTTTTGTCAAGTTATTCATTGTCTTTCGTTTGAAACACTCCTGTCAATGTTGAGTAAGGACGCACACCTAATTACGCATATAGAAGTAGGACTAGTCTACCTGGCCTGCGCGCAAATGTAGGCCTATAAATGTGCCCATTTGGGGATGTCTGATAGTATTTCTGATTGTCTTAATTAACGCCCCACCACTAATGAGCCGAGGAGCTTCTCAAAGCAAATTTCTCTTCACCTCAAACAGCAAGTAAACAAAGTCTACTCAAAATCAATTACAAATGAGAATAGTTCCTCAAAGTATTTGAAAAATATTTCCACCTCTCACCCTTTCGATAACCACTCGGCACGAAAGGGAAAAATGTAATGCGCTGATGCAGTGGAAATGTCATAAAATACCTGATTACTTCTTATCCCTTTTACAAACAGCCTACAGCTGTATCTGTCCCGAACTCACTGGCGAGGGAAACAGAGCCCAGAATATTTTATACAATGTTCCAAGTTCGTTGTAGACAGGCCATGTGATTTATAGGATATTTATTTGCAATGTTTTTATTATTTATTTTTTAAGTTTTTTTGGCTTTATGTAGGCTATTTTTTTACATAGCTGGCAATGGCAATAAAAGTTACTTTTCATTTTAATTCAGATAGAATGTAGATTAATCAGACAATGATTTGAGATAATATTATAAATTAAATTAAACTGTTCCACGAAAATGTGTATATGAAAATCATAACTGGCACCAGATCAGTAGAAATGGTAAGATAATGTATGTTGCCGACTGCTTGTGTAGCCTATTACCAGCAACGTCAGAATTTACGAAGGCCAGCAGGAGGTGGTGGTTCAGGAAGAGTTCTCTCTCTTCTGGTTAGGCTATATTGATGTAATGGCATGAAAATAAATTGGCTGAATATTATACAATGACTTATCAACAGCTCTAACAATTTGACCCCCACAGGAAATCTACACTGGCAATTCTAGAATATACTATATAGCCTAGAAACCTGGTTAAACTATCATTATGACATCATGGATGAATTCTAGAATATACTATATAGCCTAGAAACCTGGTTAAACTATCATTATGACATCATGGATGAATTCTAGAATATACTATATAGTCTAGAAACCTAGTTAAACTATCATTATGACCTCATGGATGGCCAGTCCTTGTACTCATAGTGTAGTGAATTCAGGGGGTAGCCCTGAGCTGAACTCATACCTGGGTCCACTGACTGTCAAGCCAACACCTTATAACTGTTATGCCAAGATCTCTGAACTTCTTGACGGGGTAGCTAGGTGTTGGGTTACGGTTGCTACAATAGCTTTCTCGATGAATTTGAGAGTGGTTACATTTCTCCAGCCCCATCCCTCAGCTGTTTACCAAACCAAGTCTCAGGGTTGACATTTTGTTGCTGTTTAAAAACTAGGTTGCCCCTTTAAAAAAGCCACATCAATCAATCTGCAGTTGAAACAATAACAAAGCTGTCATTTCACCACTGTTTTGGTAAAATAAGATTATGGATAGGGCTGAAGAAATGTAACTACTCTCAAATTCATAGACAGACCGATGGAGGCAAGGACTGACCATCCATTATATCAGCTTTATAGTTTTAACCATGTTGAGGCTATACAGTGTTGATTTACATTGTTTCTAAACATTGGAGTAAAAAAAGCTTATTTGGGGTTCAACAGTTGAACTAAGCTCATGAGGCAAGTGTTATATTCTTCAAGAATCAATGGCTATAAATAAATAACTTAAAAGTCCAAATATGGATGTAGCAATTGCATATTTACTTTTTAACACCACACATCAGTTCAACAACTGCAGAGTTTGTGCCCCTGTATTTAAGACAGTACTTACTAGTATTAATCAGGGCCAGGTTTCTCAAAACCATCTTACGGCTAAGTTCATCCTTGGATGCCTTAAGATGCGACTGGAAAACCGGCCTCAGATATCCAGTGTCCTCCTCTTCTTCCTCGTTCTCCCTTTTCGATGTGACAGTCATCTCCCCCATCTCCTCTTTCACTCCAAATACTGCATCCTCCTCCTCTTTCACTCTGAACGCGTCTTCCTCTTCCTTCACTGTAACGTATTGCTCTTCTTTCACTGTAACAGACTCAACCTCTACTTGATTTTGTATTGTAACAGCCTCCTCTTCCTTCTCCTCTTTCACCAGTAGAGAGTAGCTTAGTGAACTCATGGTCGGAGACGTTAGCTAGCTAGGCTAATGCTAACTTAACCAGCCCGCTAGCTGACTAATAACAACAACACCGTAAATATGAAATTAAATCGGATAATAAACTAGACGACAGAAGTGGGTTTATAACACTGTGGCTAATATACACTAAAGCATCTAAAGAGATTTATTGGTTTAGCTATTTTGGCTAGCAAGCTACCGAGGTGGCTGACTAAGTGTTGCTGCTATTGAAAGAAGCGTTACGTCCACTCGATTATACGTCACACTAGCAGCATTGCCTTAAAGTCTCATACCGCCATCTGCTGACTGGAGTGGGTAACGCAGTTGAGTAAAATGTATATTTAATTTTCAGACAAAAAGTTAAAGGGTAGGAATCAGGGACGTCGCTAGGCCTAAAATATTCATTCGACCCCTCCTAAATAAATCAATATCAGTCAATATATTTTTTCTATTATGTATTTTATTCGTCAACCGTTCCATCGCATCTTAAACACTAGGACCTGGGAGGCTGCTGCTGCGCTAGTGACTGTTAGACTTTCTTCAGCAAAGGTGGCGAACATAAATACTAGGAGAGAGGGGTACCCCTACACAGAACTGAACTGGATCATAGATGGCAGACAGAAATACTAGGAGAGAGGGGTACCCCTACACAGAATGAATGGATCAAAATGGCGGACGAAATACTAGGAGAGAGGGGTACCCCTACAACAGAACTCAATCAAAGATGGCGGACAGAAATACTAGGATGGAAAACAAATGTAAGCGATTATAACGTCATAACGAATCATGAAAAACATGTACAGTTGACAGGAATGTTAGTTAATGTAGAGACAACGATTATGCACTTTTAATCATAAAGTTAATTTACGAAAATTGCAATTTAGCAAGCTAGCTGCTTTATGGGTGTTGTGACATGAGTATGAAATTGTACTTCTGGTTGTTTTGAGGACTCCTGAAACAACCAGCAAACCAGGCTGTCGTTTTTTGAAACATTGGATGTATAGAATCTAGCTCGCTGACGAATTTACTGCAAATTAAATGTACAATTTTGTAAGCTTGCCTTGCTGATATTTGCCATGCAGATTAATGAAATAATGTAGCTAGCTATATTCTTGCTTATTGTGCAGTGGATGATTTAAAATACCTGTACCTTATGGATGTGTAGCTAGCTATCTAGCCGATCTGTGTATTGACCCAAACGTTTGGTATACATATTAGTTCATACTAGCTATGAACCTCAGCAAATCATAGCCAGTTGTATCAACTTCAAAACAGCCTGAATGACATTAATGAAGCCTATGGACTGAGTAGAATATAATATAATGTTGTGCCAAGGATGCAAGTCGTATATACATGTAGTTATTTAACATGCATGAGATCCCCACATTGTAGCCTGTACATTTATATATCACTGATCATGTACTCTACCTTGGCAAATAAAGGTGCAGTTTAGGTATGAATGTCTTTGAGATTATTTTAGGAGTATCAAATTCCAGTCTTTGAATGACACTGTGTCTGCATGTACAGTGGGGAAACAAGTATTTGATACACTGCCGATTTGCAGGTTTTCCTACTTACAAAGCATGTAGAGGTCGTAATTTTTATCATAGGTACACTTCAACTGTGAGAGACGGAATCTAAAACAAAAATCCAGAAAATCACATTGTATGATTTTTAAGTAATTCATTTGCATTTTATTGCATGACATAAGTATTTGATCACCTACCAACCAGTAAGAATTCCGGCTCTCACAGACCTGTTATTTTTCTTTAAGAAGCCCTCCTGTTCTCCACTCATTACCTGTATTAACTGCACTGTTTGAACTCGTTACCTGTATAAAAGACACCTGTCCACACACTCAATCAAACAGACTCCAACCTCTCCACAATGGCCAAGACCAGAGAGCTGTGTAAGGACATCAGGGATAAAATTGTAGACCTGCACAAGGCTGGGATGGGCTACAGGACAATAGGCAAGCAGCTGTGTGAGAAGGCAACAACTGTTGGCGCAATTATTAGAAAATAGAAGAAAATAGAAAGAAGTTCAAGATGATGGTCAATCACCCTCGGTCTGGGGCTCCATGCAAGATCTCACCTCGTGGGGCATCAATGATCATGAGGAAGGTGAGGGATCAGCCCAGAACTACACGGCAGGACCTGGTCAATGACCTGAAGAGAGCTGGGACCACAGTCTCAAAGAAAACCATTAGTAACACACTACGCCGTCATGGATTAAAATCCTGCAGCGCACACAAGGTCCCCCTGCTCAAGCCAGCGCATGTCCAGGCCCGTCTGAAGTTTGCCAATGACCATCTGGATGATCCAGAGGAGGAATGGGAGAAGGTCATGTGGTCTGATGATTCAAAAATAGAGCTTTTTGGTCTAAACCCACTCGCCGTGTTTGGAGGAAGAAGAAGGATGAGTACAACCCCAAGACACCATCCCAACGTGAAGCATGGAGGTGGAAACATCATTCTTTGGGGATGCTTTTCTGCAAAGGGGACAGGACGACTGCACCGTATTGAGGGGAGGATGGATGGGGCCATGTATTGCGAGATCTTAGCCAACAACTCCTCTCCCTCAGTAAGAGCATTGATGATGGGTCGTGGCGTGGTCTTCCAGCATGACAACGACCCGAAACACACAGCCAGGCAACTAAGGAGTGGCTCCGTAAGAAGTATCTCAAGGTCCTGGAGTGGCCTAGCCAGTCTCCAGACCTGAACCCAATAGAAAACTTTGGAGGGAGCTGAAAGTCCGTATTGCCCAGCGACAGCCCCGAAACCTGAAGGACTGGAGAAGGTCTGTATGGAGGAGTGGGCCAAAATCCCTGCTGCAGTGTGTTTGCCAAACCTGGTCAAGAACTACAGGAAACGTATGATCTCTGTAATTGCAAACAAAGGATTCTGTACCAAATATTAAGTTCTGCTTTTCTGATGTATCAAATACTTATGTCATGCAATAAAATGCTAATTAATTACTTAAAAATCATACAATGTGATTTTTGGGATTTTTGTTTTAGATTCCGTCTCTCACAGTTGAAGTGTACCTATGATAAAAATTACAGACCTCTACATGCTTTGTAAGTAGGAAAATCGGCAAAATCAGCAGTGTATCAAATACTTGTTCTCCCCACTGTATGTATTACAATTGTACACTTCAACAGTGTTTACCAATCTTGGTCCTGGGACATCAATGGTTACACATTGTAACTAATAGACTAGAAACAGGACTTAACTAGTTAATTCATATATACAGAAATAGAATTTTAAAAAACAGTACACTACACTTCCTATGCATCATTTAAATACTCTAACACCGGTTAATCTCAATATCTAATGCCCTTCATCTGCACTGATCTGATAAACACAGGATAGGTATAGTATTTCATCAAATTACACTTCATTTCAACCAGTAGAGAATGTGAAACGCTTTATTGAAAAGCTCATTATCCAAATGTTATAAATACAAGTAGAAAGAGGAGGAAGGGAAGCGCTACTAAGGTACACAATAGTACATTTTGGTAGATAGAATGTGCTCTTTGGTAAAAGGGGTAAATTGGTCATCAAAAAGAAAGGAGGACCAAGGCTCTCTTCATATAATTATTTTAAATGCCTTTATTAGTATG
Source organism: Salvelinus sp. IW2-2015 (assembly GCF_002910315.2). Lineage (NCBI taxonomy): Eukaryota > Metazoa > Chordata > Actinopteri > Salmoniformes > Salmonidae > Salvelinus > Salvelinus sp. IW2-2015. The sequence goes on from NW_019957588.1 coordinate 165,327, forward strand.
GCATGTTCAATAGAAACAAAGTTTTTTTTAAATCCGACGCGTTTCGGCTGCATGGCCTTCGTCAGGGAGTACAAAAAAAAGGAATACAATGTCCTTTTTTGAACAGCTTTTTCAATTAGCCCTAATTGGAAAAGGGCGTGGTTACAAAATTGATTGGACACACCTAGTAAGCAATACTATACACATTAAAAGGTGAAATACTGTAGCTATGTTATCATAAAAATACAACTCCAAGCTAGAAGTATCAGAACACTAAAAGGTAGTTCTAACCTTAAATATGTCTGGGAGAAGTGTCAAGAATAAGAAAGCAATATATTCCATAGTACACTAGAACACAGCAAAACATGAACAACAACAGTCTAAACATAGCTGAGGGCAATTGAGCAAAATGTCCACTAGATGACAGCAAATGGACCCATCACGACCCTACAGGAAGGGTGAGAAATCCATATCTTCATTTAAACCAGTGTATTTAGTGGCCTGTAGTTTGTAAATCCCAAAACTTTCCGTTTGGTTTAACTGTTTAAGACGGTCTCCTTTTCTAATAGAGGCTGGAATATGATCAACACCCATAGCTTGTAGGGAGGCAGGGTTTCCATGGTGTAGGGACTTGTAGTGCCTTGCCATGGGGTAGTCTTCATTGCCTACCCGTATGGCGTACTTGTGTTCCGCTAAGCGGTCTTGAAGGCGTCTCTTTGTCCGTCCAATGTAGAATACCTTGCACTGTGGACATTCCAATCTATAGATGACATGAGTGGTTTTACAGTTAATGAAATGCTTGACGTAATACTCCATTTTGGAATTTGCGATCAGGAAACAGACTACAGTGTCAAATCTGCTGAATTGGAGAATCGCTTCTTGAATCGGGGCTACAGCGTTCAGGTCCTGAAAGATGCCGGTATAAGGGCTGGATTACTTGACAGAGAGAACTTGTTGCGAAGGGGAGTGCCTCGTGATACATCAGAGAGAGTGTATTTTGTTACAAAATACAGCACTGAAGCAGAGAACATTAAAATAATCATTAATAATAAAGTGATACTCTACTACGCCAAGTCTTTCCTGAGCCACCAGTCATAAGCTTTAAGAGATGCCCTACCCTAAATGACAAATTAGTCCACAGTTATCTTCCGGGTGACTCTCAAAAAACTTGGCTTGACCACAAACCCAAGGGCTCTTTTAAATGTAACCATTGCAACCATTGCAGTAATATTGCACAGAAGAAGTATTTTGTTGACACAACTTCCAAAATGGAGTATTACGTCAAGCATTTCATTAACTGTAAAACCACTCATGTCATCTATAGATTGGAATGTCCACAGTGCAAGGTGTTCTATATTGGACGGACAAAGTGACTGGGGGAGAGGTCTCCACACAAACACACAATCCTCCACAGTTCTACTGTGAAACCTGACACCTTCACACTAGTGTTATAGTCTATTACTCCAGAAAGTACACATGATTGGTCGCCCCCAGGTCCAGACAGTACACATGATTGGTCGCCCCCAAGTCCAGACAGTACACATGATTGGTCGCCCCCAGGTCCAGACAGTACACATGATTGGTCGCCCCCAGGTCCAGACAGTACACATGATTGGTCGCCCCCAGGTCCAGACACCACCTGGAAAACTATCCATGTCCAATCTGAATAAATGTGAGGCAGCTCCCAATGGGACCAATCGGATTATACTCAGTCCTATACTGTGTATCCACCTATAACCTATACTAATAAACTACAATTACATAGCTGTTCCTGTATAACTGCAATGTTGTTTTGACAGGTAAGCTAAAGTTATGTAATAACATAGTAACAAATGGACACAATGTAAAATGTTAACATTATGACTTTATATTCTCAAAATAAATATATTACATTTTGTAAAAGCAGGAATGTAAATCGTAAAGCCACATAGCACTATTGGAGTGTACTCCACCTCCTGCTTTATAGATGTCATGCTGGCCTGGCAAGGTACACATTATGACATCTGATTGAAGGAGGAAAAATATTAGGACTGATAGAGCTATAGTTTTCAAAAATGTTTAAATAGTTCTCAGTAGCAATTGCCAACTATTAAAACAAACACAAAAAACATCTGCATATTTTTTTCACAAGAAGTATCAGAATAGAATAGCCAGTTTCTGTCACGCCCTGACCGTAGAGAGCTTTTTATGTCTCTAATTTGGTTTGGTCAGGGTGTGATTTGGGTGGGCATTCTATGTTCTTTTTTCTATGTTTTGTATTTCTTTGTTTTGGCCGGGTATGGTTCTCAATCAGGGAGAGCTGACTATCGTTGTCTCTGATTGGGAACCATACTTAGGTAGCTTTTCCCCACCGATGCTTTGGGGGTAGTTGTTTTCTGTTTAGTGTTCTTCACCTGACAGGACTGTTTCGGTTTCGTGTATTCTCTTTGTTATTTTTGTTTAAGTGTTCAGTTTCAATAAAAGTCATGAACACTCACCACGCTGCGCTTTGGTCCGATTCCTCCTCATCCGACAACGACACCCGTTACAGTTTCATTTAGATAAGAGGACGTTAGATTTATAATTACCCATTTGTCTATGTCAGCGGACATCCCTGGCCAATAAAATCTTTTTGAGATTGCATCTCTTGTTTGTTTTTTTGTTCACAGTGAGCCCCAATGCTGCTTGCATGGAACTCAACAAAGTTGTTGTTGGCCTCCTCAGCAGCACAGACTACCTTTGTCCGAAAGGCACGGGAAGTGTCTTTGTACCTGCTGTACTATAGCTCACCAGCTGTGAACACAAAAGTATTCAGTGGATACATTATTAAACATGATAAAAGTATTCATTAAGGAAACTTGAAACAGTTGAACGAAATTAAATTTGTTCCACTCATTAATTGTATTAACAGTTTGATATAGTAAGACTACAATATTCAACAAGTTTGCCTACTTAATTCAAACCTCTACTGTTGATTCTAAGACAAAATGGCTAAGTTTTCATCCACCGTCTGTGTCACGGTTTTCTAAAGTAMAACCCAGAAGCAGACCAGGACAAGGAGAGTAGGATGAAGGTGAGTATTTATTTACAAGTTTAAACGTAGAGGTAGAAAGATCCAGGTGGCGGAGCGGGCAGCGGAGGTGAGTTGATGGGAGTGAATAGGCAGATCCAAGGGAGTAACAGAAGCCACCAACGACCAGGCAGGGATGGGGTGAGTGTTCCGGATGAATGATGTTCATGGCTAASGATCCGGCAGGGAATGGATGGCAGGTCAGAGCTTATGAAGTGGAGGGGTGATGATCAGGACCAGGTGTGCAGATAGCTGATGGGATACAGGTACGGGTAATCAGAGATCTCCCAACTAGCTACGTCGCCCGGAAACCAGACAGGGTACGTTCCAGGACACCGGAAAAACACTCCAGGACAGAACACAGGCAAAAACAGACTCAGGAAGCGGGATTCGTGACAGTCTGAAAACCTGAGCCATACTACTATATTTTGATAAAGGTTATAATCTATGAAACTATGACATTTAGATAAATCACTCAGCCGTTTGGATTTGATAGTAAGCTATTTTGTCATATGAACAGGTGAGTGTAAACGATGCATTATTAATCCCAATGTTAAATTAAATGATGTTTTATGTTGATCTAGTAGATCTGACGTCACAAAACCGTTTTGTCAACTACACAACAACATCGAATTGACACGACGTTTGCTACAAAAAGGCTGATCTCTGAGGAAGATTGAGGGCATAGGGTGTAAACGACTAAACTAGTGTCATAACGGTTTTGAATTGCTATAAGACGATATAATAAATATTATAGTCATGGTGGATAACCTTGCCTAATGTCAGTCTTCAATGAAGCACTTGTTGTTTTACTGAAAGGTCAAACGCAAATGAGAAGTATCGCGTAGTGTAGGTAGGCCTGACATCTTCCATGATATGGAAAAAAAATAAAAAATACTCTTCAGTATAAAAGCCATTAACAGTCAAATGAAACACTCTTTCACAAAAAAAGAGGCTTCAGCAACCCACAGAAAGACGCCCACGTTTATATATTGTTTTTGGAAAACACATGGTGACATGTAAATACAAACTTATCATTACAATCTTTATCATCTGTGATGCTGATAATATGCAGTATGTTTTCCAAAGCAGTATAGCCATATAGTCAGTATAGCCTTATAGTCAGAAGAAGAATGAGTGTGTCTGTATGTTTATGTGGTATACGTTGGATCTTGGACAAGCCACAGTGATGGAAAATAAATCCCTTCAGTCTGTCTTTATTGTATATCATGATACCTGTGAGGCAAGACAATACCATATGTTATGATTAAAAAGACAAACCAAACCTTTTGTGTCATTTGAAACTAAATTTAGAAATTAGGACCGGGGAGAATAAAGAGGATCAGGGGAGAATCAATGTACCTTTTAGCAAATCACATTTATTTTAAAGTTATACATTTGTACAGTATATGCTGAAACCATAAATACATGTTATGGTAGATGTCATATTACATGATGGGATCTACCATATTCTAAAATGTAACATATACAGTATATTATATGCAATATGATATGAAGTAGAAAACTGCTACCTAACCTGTTCACTGCTAGAGTAAACGCACAAACAACATAGGTTTTAATTATAGACATAGAGCAACAAGTAGAAGTGTATTCCGAGTACAAAAGTAAATCAGTATCAAAGTGCTTTTGGAATAGGTGGGTATATAATAAGAATTTACAAACAACAAGGGACTTTGCAGTTATGATGCCTGCAGCTCAACTTATTCAACCAATTAGGCAACAGCACACAGCCAAGTCTTGGTGATTGTCCACTGAATCCTGAAAGAGAAGACAACTTCAAGAATGACGCAACTGTAGATCACAGAGAAAGAACAACAGTACAGCACTTTATCCAGGCTGAGAGGTATTAAGGAGCTGGTCATTTTCTGGCCCTGTAGGCTAGAATTAGAATCCTGAACATAATGTGAGGTGCAGTAGGGAGCCTGTCCAGGGTGCAAATCAGTGGAGGGGGATCTGAGAATGCAGGGATTCCAGCAGGGTGGGAGTTGAAATAGTCAAATCTGGAGCTGACAAGGGCTAGAATGTAAATGACATGTGATCATCGGGGATGATGTAACAATGAGAATGGGCGGGCATTCCTTAGGGCTGGAATGTAAATGAAATGTGATCATCTGGGATGATGTAACAATGAGAATGGGCAGGCATTCCTTAGGGCTGGAATGTAAATGACATGTGATCATCTGGGATGATGTAACAATGAGAATGGGCAGGCATTCCTTAGGGCTGGAATGTAAATGATATGTGATCATCTGGGATGATGTAACAATGAGAATGGGCGGGCATTCCCTCGGATAAAGAGCATCTCCGTGTTGCTGATTATGTGATGTCATCCAGGTGGAAATGTCACCTGCATATCTGATGGAGGAAAAGAGATAAGAGATAAGTTGAGTGTCCTGTCAATATGTTGATCTATATGTACTGTACATGTGTGTGTATGTGTATATATATCTTGGTCTATATTTTTGTATTTTAATTTCTATTATTATTGTCATTATTGTGTTTGTGGTTGAG
>NW_019957588.1:172121-199522 GCF_002910315.2 Salvelinus sp. IW2-2015
ACTTTAACCATACCTACATGTACATACTACCTCAATTAGCCCAACTAACCGGTGCCTGTATATGGCCTCGCTATATACATGCATTTAGCCGCTCTACTGTTATAGCCTCGCTACTGTATATAGCCTCTCTACTGTGTATAGCCTCTCTACTGTTATTTTTCACTGTCTTTTTACTGTTGTTTTTATTTCCTTATCTATTGTTAAACTAATACCTATTTTTTACTTAATAAAATATTGCACTGTTGGGTAGGGCCTGTAAGTAAGCATTTCACTGTAAGGTCTACTAKACCTGTTGTATTCGGCGCACGTGGCAATTAAACTTTGATTTGATTGTATTAGACAATGTAAACACACTAATAGACCAGGAGGAATAATACCCATGTTATGCAGGAATTTAACAACATAATTACACCGTTACACTAGCATACAAACTCGGTACCACAGAGTAGATACTTCATATGACTTGAGAAATATTGCATTGTGGGTAGTTTAGAAGATATCCCCAAATAAATTAATGCACATGTAATAACACAAAAACATAACTGTTTGTACTTATAGGTAACCAGATCGTGATTACAACTAGGTTACTAAGTCTTTAGCCACACTGTGTTGTTACACTGGTGAGTAAAAACACATGCTTCCTACACTGTAACTTGTCTGAAAATTAAATACATTAAATATATACGTTTTACTCAACTGCGTTACCCACTCCAGTCAGCAGATGGCGGTGTGGAAATTTAAGGCAATGCTGCTAGTGTGACGTATAATCGAGTGGACGAAACGCTTCTTTCAACGGCAGCAACACTTAGTCAGCCACCTCGGTAGCTTGCTAGCCAAAATAGCTAAACCAATAAACTTCTTTAGACGCTTTAGTGTATATTAGCCACTGTGTTATAAACCCACTTCTGTCGTCTAGTTTATTATCCGATTTAATTTCATATTTACGGTGTTGTTGTTATTAGTCAGCTAGCGGGCTGGTTAAGTTAGCATTAGCCTAGCTACCTAACATCTCCGACCATGAGCTCACTAAGCTACTCTCCTCCTGGTAAAGAAGAGGTCTGCTGGACGGAGAAAGAAGCTCTCGTGAAAGAGGAGGAGGAAGAGGAGGCTGTTACAATAAAAAAACAAGGAGAGGGTGAGACTGTTACAGTTAAAGAAGAAGAGAAAGACGTTTCAGTGAAAGAAGAGGAAGACTCGTTCAGAGTGAAAGAGGAGGATGTTACAGTAAAAGAAGAGGAGGATGCACTTTTTGGAGTGAAGGAGGAGGAGGGGGAGATGACTGTCAAATCGAAAAAGGAGGAGGAAGAGGAGGAAACTGGATATCTGGGCCCGGTTTCCCAGGCGCATCTTAAGGCATCCAATGGTTCTAACGATGAACTTAGCCATATGATGCTTTCAGGAAACCGGGCCCTGGTTAATACTAGTAAGTACTGTCTTAAATACAGAGACACAAACTCTGCAGTTATTGAACTGATGTGTGGTGTTAAAGGCAGAATCTGCAATTGTTACATCCATATTTGCACTCTTAAATTATTCATTTATAGCCATTGATTCTTGAAGAATATAACACATGCCTCATGAGCTTAGTTCAACTGTTGTTTACCCCATCATTACCCCAAATAAATTTGTTTAACTCCAATGTTTAGAAACAATGTAAACCGACACTGTATAGCCTCAACATGGTTAAAACTATAATGTTGATATCATAGATGGTCAGTCCTTGCATCCATAGGTCTGTCTATGAATTTGAGACTAGTTACATTTCTCTAGCCCCATCCATCATCTTATTAGCAAAACAGTGGTGGAATGACAGCTTTGTTATTGTTTGAACTGCAGATTGGTTGATTGATTGTTGTGTGTCTTTTTTAAAGGGACAACCTAGTATTTAAAGAGCAACAAAATGGCTGCCCAGAGACTTGGTTTGATAAACAGCTGAGGGATGGGGGCTGGAGAAATGTAACCACTCTCAAATTCATCGAGAAAGCTATTGTAGCAACCGTAACCCAACACCTAGCTACCCCGTCAAGAAGTTCAGACATCTTGGCGTAACAGTTATAAGGTGTTGGCTTGACAGTCAGTGGACCCAGGTTTGAGTTCAGCTCAGGGCTACCCCCTGAATTCACTACACTATGAATACAAGGACTGACCATCCATGATGTCATAATGATAGTTTAACTAGGTTTCTAGGCTATATAGTATACTCTAGAATTCATCCATGATGTCATAATGATAGTTTAACCAGGTTTCTAGGCTATATAGTATATTCTAGAATTCATCCATGATGTCATAATGATAGTTTAACCAGGTTTCTAGGGTATATAGTATATTCTATAACTGCCAGTGTAGATTTCCTGTGGGGGTCAAATTGTTAGAACTGTTGATAAGTCATTGTATAATATTCAGCCAATTTATTTTCATGCCATTACATCAATACAGCCTAACCAGAAGAGAGAGAACTCTTCCTGAACCACCTCCTCCTGCTGGCCTTCGTAAATTCTGACGTTGCTGGTAATAGGCTACACCAGCAGTCGGCAACCTACTTTTGGAGTGCAAATTTATCTTACCAGTTATGATTTTCATATGCACATTTTCATGGAACAGTTTAATTAATTTATAATAGTATCTCAAAATCATTGTCTGTGATTAACCTACATTCTATCTAAATCTAAATGAAGTTATACAGATCTAAAATTAACTTTTATTGCCATTGTCAACTATGTAAAAATAGCCTACATAAAGCCAACATACAGTTGAAGTCGGAAGTTTACTTACACCTTAGCCAAATACATTTAAACTCAGTTTTTCACACTTCCTGACATTTAATCCTAGTAAAAATTCTCTGTTTATCGTCAGTTAGGATCACTACTTTTATATTAAGAATGAAATGTCAGAATAATAGTAGAGTGATTTATTTCATATTTTATTTCTTTCATCACATTCCCAGTGGGTCAGAAGTTTACATACACTCAATTAGTATTTGGTAGCTTTGCCTTTAAATGGTTTAACTTGGGTCAAACGTTTCAGGTAGCCTTCCACAAGCTTCCCACAATAAGTTGGGTGAATTTTGGCCCATTCCTCCTGACAGAGCTGGTGTAACTGAGTCAGGTTTATAGGCCTCCTTGCTCACACACGCCTTTTCAGTTCTGCCCACACATTTTCTATAGGATTGATGTCAGGGCTTTGTGATGGCCACTGCAATACCTTGACTTTATTGTTTTTAAGCCATTTTGCCACAAATTTGGAGGTATGCATGGGGTCATTGTCCATTTGGAAGACCCATCTGTGAACAAGCTTTAACTTCCTGACTGATGTCTTGAGATGTTGCTTCAATATATCCACGTAATTTTCCTCCCTCATGATGCCATCTCTTTTGTGAAGTGTACCAGTCCCTCCTGCAGCAAAGCACCCCCACAACATGATGCTGCGCATGGAATGTCTGCAACAAACTTAACATTCTATCAACGATCAACTGGATCGGACCGAAACTCGAGATAGCAAGCTTGCAACATTGTATAAAATATTCTGGGCTCTCAGTTTCTCGCTCCAGGGAGTTTGGGACAAACACAGCTGTCGGCTATTTGTTCAAGGGATTAGAAGTAATCAGGTATTTTATGACGTTTCCACTGGATCAGAGCATTACATTTTTCCCTTTCAATGCCGAGTGGTTATCGAAAGGGTGAGAGCTGGAAATATTTTACAAATACTTGTAGGAAAAAATTACTTTGAGAAGCTCTACAACTCATTAGTGGTGGTGCGTTATGACAATTAGAAGTACTATCCAACATCCCCAAATGGGCACATTTATAGGCCTACGTTTGCGCGCAGCCCAGGTAGACTAGTCCTACTTCTATATGTGTAGTCAGGTGTGCGTTCTTACTCAACATTGACAGAAGTGTTTCAAACAAAAGACAATGAATAAATTGACAAAACTGACGCATCTTGCGGCGTCAGGTCTTGGTTGTCTGCCAGGGGACGTTTCATTTAGTATCCGTTTGGGTCGGCATGGGGAATGATTSTATTTCCCCATCGTATGTTGTACCCAAGTTGACCGACTGAAAGGGAGTGTAACTTTTATGACTATAATTACTGTTCCCTGAAGGAGGGAAATGAGGTACAACACCTGTTTGGCGCTGCCCTTTCCTGGGACGGTGAGGATTTAATAATATGTTGTGCCTAGTTTCCCCTCCTTCAGGGAACAGTAGTTATAGTCATAATGTTAAGCTTGTCATATGATGAACTTCAACTTTAATACTGGATTTTGCTGTCATACGTATTTTTGTATTCAGATCTCTGAAATGCACTCTAACTACGTAACATTTAGTGTCTCCTTATATTACGCTGGGAAAACAGTTTTCATGGGCACAGATATCCTAAATCATTTCAGTGTTTGCAAAATCCAAGAGTCACCTTAACTTTATTGACAACACCCAAATGGATACTGTCATTAACGCGGTTCTTCAATAATTACACATATTACTTAATACTGTAGCTGTTTAGTTACAGTCACATGTTCAACTATCATCAGCTGATCCAGGAAATCATTTTCTGAATGAGAATCACATGACAAACATCACGACATGCAACAACAACCAAAGTGCTTCTTCATTCATTACTCTGGTAAAGACAGTTATGCCGTGCTCCACGTTGGATCCAACATCACTAACAAATTGGTGTGTCTAATGTGTTATTGTCTGCTTGATTTACAGTAGGATCTCGTTAGTCTGCTTGAACACAGAGATACTTAGCTCATAATGTGTAGAGAAGTGTTCCTTGATGGATAGGCTATTGTACAACATACAGAGCTATTTTCCTTTATTCAGGACATTTAGAATGACAACACATTACAGAGTAGCCTAGTGGGATTAWTCACAAAATTATCTGGTGATCATGTTATGAAATGTCATGCCAAAGACAATTTAGTTTCCATGTGTCACCTGAAATATTACATTATTTATAGTCCTAGGTCTATGTTATTGTTAGGTGAAGTTATGGGTCCTACAGTAGGTTTATGTTATTGTTAGGTGAAGTTATGTGTCCTACAGTAGGTCTATGTTGTTGTTAGGTGAAGTTATGGGTCCTACAGCAGGTCTATGTTGTTAGGTGAAGTTATGGGTCCTATTGTTCCTGCAATGAAGTCTAACAAAACAGCCCCCACAATGTTTGTATCAATTTCTCTCAGCCAATCATCAGTCATTTGTGTAAGTGCTGTGRTTGTTGAATGTCCTTCCTTATAAGCATGCTGAAAGTTTGTTGTCAATTTGTTTACTGTAAAATGGCGTTGTACCTGGTCAAACACAATTTTATCCAAAAGTTTACTACGGGTTGGTAACAGGCTGATTGGTCGGCTATTTAAGCCAGTAAAGGGGGCTTTTACTATTCTTGGGTAGTGGAATGACTTGCTTCCCTCCAGGCCTGAGGGCACACACTCTCTAGTAGGCTTAAATAGGATTGGCAATATTGTCCACTATTATCCTCAGTAATTTTGCATCCAAGTTGTCAGACCCAGGTGGCTTGTCATTGTTGATTGACAATACTTTTTTCACGTCTTCCACACTCTCTTTACAGAATGCAAAATTACAATGCTTGTCTTTCATAATTTGGTCAGATATACTTGGATGTGTAGTGTCAGCGTTTGTTGCTGGCATGGCATCCCTAAGTTTGCTAATCAGGCCAATGAATAAATCATTAAAGTATTTGGCGCTATCAGTGGGTTTTGTGATGAATGAGCCATCTGATTCAATAAATGATGGAGCCGAGTTTGCCTTTTTTCCCCCAAAATGTCATTTAAGGTGTTCCAAAGCTTTTTACTATCAATCTTTGTCACATGATTTATCAATTTGCAATACGTTTGCCAATCGTTTATGTTATTGTTAGGTGAAGTTATGTGTCCTACAGTAGGTCACATGATACTATCAATTCGTTTTGCCTCATCCCTCTCAACCATAAAATTGTTCAATTCCTCATCAATCCATGGGGATTTAACAGTTTTTACAGTCATTTTCGTAATGGGTGCAGGCTTATTAGTAACTGGAATAAGCAATTTCATAAATGTGTCAAGTGCAGTGTCTGGTTGCTCCTCATTACACACCACAGACCAGCAAATATTATTTACATCAACAACATAGGAATCACTACAAAACTTATTGTATGACCTCTTATACACAATATTAGGCCCAGCCTTTGGAACTTTGGTTTTCCTAGACATGGCTACTATATTGTGATCACTACATCCGATGGATCTGGATACTGCTTTCAAACAAATTTCTGCAGAATTAGTAAAGATGTGATCAATACATGTTGATGATTTCAGAGAGAATAAAGTAGACGGCACGGGTCAAACGTCTGATTTATGACCCTATGRCCAGATGACACGTACATGCCCAAATATGGGCATCCGGCTAGGACATCCTGTTCCTGTTGTCATGTGTTAGAGGGTGTGTTATTTTATATCTATATTGCATCTATTCCTTTGATGTTGTTATGATGATTGATGTGTAAGGACCTGGTTGAACTGGGGGTGGTGTTTGAACATTTCATAGAGGATGACCCCACACCCACGCTATTTTATTGCCCTTAGGGTTTTTGTCTATGAAGTAGGAATGTCCGGGGGGGTTGTATTTGCGGCAGACACATTATAAATAAAGCCCAGAACAAGACATGCGGCCCCAGAACACTAAACAAGATTGTAAAAAATAAACATGGATTTTATGATCAGTGGCAAAGCAGTGATGACCGTAACAACGGAAGCAGGACCGCGGCTGAAACATAGAGAAAGGGCCAAGTTTAAAGTCACAATATACGATGCCCCAAAAAATAGGTTTCTAAGTGTGTATAGAACCCAAATACCGCCGCAACTGCGCTGAAAGATCAAGTGATGATGTCTAATAGACAGCAATGGGGGTATCAGTTTGATTACCAGGCCTGTAGAGTGAAGCTCTATATCGTAGCCGAAGGAGAAGAATATACAGACCGGACTTTAGGAGTGGACTACGGGCTTGAAGACTGGCCGGCTTTTCGCAAGGTTGTGTGTCCCGAACTGAAAGTTATCACAAAGGGGTATAGCTTGTTCACGGGCTATGAGACCTATTGGGAAGTTACCCATGACTCCTCAGGAATAGTATTTCACAGTGTGAAAATACAAAGAAAGAATGGACTTCCATGTGGATGCGTGGAGTTCTATATCAGCAACGAGGAAACCCGCAACCAAAACATTCGTGATGGTGGCTTGACTGGGGATTTTAGGTTGCGCATGCTTATTCCTTTTAAAAGTTCTAGGATCTAATGGAATTGAAAATGTTAGAGCTGTTGGACGCTGTTTTGGTACAGAGCCAACAGCGGCAGAGCATTGTTAAGCTAAGGAAGTGCATAATATATACGAATCCTGAGGATTATGATTCAAAGGATCCCCAAGAAGGTACATCCTCTGAAGGGTCAGCCCCCGAAGAAAACTAAGTACGCGGCTGCGTTAACCCCGCTCTGATACCCAAAGGACTGGTTCAACAATAAAAGGAGGGCCCTTAAACGCCTCCAGTTCTTCATTTCAGCATATACCATGGATATTCATACAACATACCAGGACTCCGATACGTCATGGGGGCCAGACCCTAAGGACTCTATGCCTCGCAGCCCACCATTCTACTCCCCCCAGGCAAGACCCACGACACCACCTACATGTACACAGCCTGAGGATGTGTTTGATGGGGTGGTCAGTACTATTATTGTGGACACCATCAAGGCCTCTGTAGCCACACTTTTAGATGTGGTGATTGGAGAGTATATAAGAGAAAAATGCATCGGTTGTGAGATCAATCACCCCAGCCAGCGCCGTCATCCGTGCCTATACGAGCCCCCAAGATACTACTTCTTCAACCATTTTGAGGAGCTGGTGAAAAGACTGTGGTCCTGCAGGTTTATACCTTCGCTGGTCAGAGCCCTGGAGTCTATGGGTCTTGTGCCCTCTATTCCCAGAGTTTACGGGGTAACCGAGGCTTTCCCACATGAACTGAAGGAGGCGATCTACATCAACGAGAAACTCAAAGAAATCCGACACACCCTGGTGGACGACAACAAATACAGGGAAGCTGTGGTGGCTGATGTGATGACTTTCTGGCCCAATAAACCCCAAGAGACCGAGTGACAATACCTATTTGTTATTTAGATGTAAAGCAATGGGCAACTGTATGCATACGATGTTAGAGAGAGTAAATACATTTTTTCTTTTGAGAGAACTTACAAATTTTATGCATCAAATTATTGAAAATAAAGTGAACAATGTATCGTTCTACACAACACACAATGCCTGGGCTAATGTAGAGCGTGTGCTAAAAATGGAGCAAATCATGAATCATGTACGACATACGGGCGAAAGTCTACAATGGACACATGGTATCCCGTCTTGTAGATGATTCTGATGAACTAGAAACAACTTTGTCTAAGATTTTACTTTATTTGTTTGAAACACCATTTAATTGTAACATGTATCATATTTGTTGTTTATATACTTATATAGCGGATGTGTGTGTTTTAAAAATTCAGCGACACAAGCCTGTAAATCTAAACCAAATATACAGGATGTTGCATGCTGGGATCGTTGAGAAAATGGGGACAAGTATCCTGCAACGAATCCTGAATTGTCTGTATACGTAATACTTGATGTGTGCTAAAAATTCAAAAATGAAATGTTGTCGTTATTTGAAAGTGGCTCATTAACGTTATTGTACCTCAGAGAGGGAAGGAGGATGGCGGAGCAGATGTTGAAAAACATTTATTATAACTAACCCCGAGTCTTATGGGGGTAAGGAGCGTTTACAGAGAGCTATAGCCGAAGAAACAGGTAGCCGGTTAAGTGCTGCTAAAGTGAATGAGTGGTTAGCCGAGCAGGATGCTCATACTCTACATAAACCTGTACGAAAACAATTTCCAAGAAATAGAGTATTTTCTACTCATCCCTTGTCCCAATTTCAGGCGGATCTATGTGACATGCAGGCCCTTGCAGATAAAAATGATGGAAATCGCTACATGCAAACGGTTATAGATATTTTCTCTAAAATAGCATTTGTAAGGGTCTTAAAATAAGAGTGGGGCAGAGGTGACCCTATCTTGAAGTGGAGGAGGAGCCCCCAAGAAAGTGAAGACTGATGGCGGAAAATACTTTTTTAATAATACTTTTCAGAAACTCATGAAGAAGCACAATATAGTACATTTTGCTACAGGCTCAGATTTGAAAGCTTCAGTTGTTGAATGCTTTAACAGAACTCTGAAGGAGTGGATGTGACTATATTTTACAGCTCACAACACGCATAGATATATAGATATAGTTCAAGATTTAGTAAAGGGGTACAACAACAGCTACCATAAGAGTATACGGATGAAGCCCCCCTAGGTCTCTTCTGAAAACTCTTTTCAAGTCTTTAAAAATCTGTATGGTTTGTTCCCCCTTCACCGTAAGAAAAAAAATGATTTTAAATTCATAGTCGGGGTGCATATATCCAAGTTGAGTGTTTTCGACAAAAAAATATGAGCACAGTTACAGCAATGAGGTGTTCACCATTACTGAATGTCTACCGCGCATACCCCCTGTCTACAAGTTAAAAGATTATGACGGGGAGCTTATAGGGGGATCCTTTTTATGAGAAGGAATTACAGAAGGTACAGTTGGGTAAAGACAAAGTCTTTGACGTGGAGGAGATTCTAGATCAAAAGAGAGAAAAGGCTAAACAATGGGTGCTGGTCCGCTGGAAAAACAGTCCCCAAAAGTTTAACAGTTGGAAATTAGAGRACGATATGGTGGAGGCATCGGGGGTTAACATAAACCCTCATGCATGATGAATACAACATCATTCGCGTGTACACAGGAGTGCATCATGGAACACAGCGGCTTCTACCTGACACCCCAGTAATGCGTCTGCACATATATATCGTAATAACCAAAGTTCMAATTATACAACCAATTTTCCAAAGCCTATAGAGTTATCAGAGGCCTGGGAAGTAGGTCTCAGCGAGATTACATACCTCCATAGTTGGTATAATATCAAAGATAAGGACCGTGATTTTTATTGCAAAAGGATATCGGAACCTGCGAAACTTATTAAGCTTAAAAAAGGGTTCTATAGAACCGTCGACAGGATCGTCTCAGAGTTGAATGAACTCCTAACCCAGAACAATATGGAAATACTCTTGATCTATACATACTCTTGACCTATACATAAACGTGTACACATCTCAGGGGATGCTGTTGGGGGTATAAAGACCAGCGGTAATTTAGCCTACATGTTGGGGATGGGTCCCAATAAATGGACGTATGTGAAAGATAAATTATTCCCATTCRCTGCGYATATACATGCAGGYTTTTACAACATATTTGTGTATACCGACATCATATCCTATCAAAGGGTCGHAGACAGTTGTGTGCCCCTCCTGAGAACAGTTCATATAGACGGAAAMGATGGKGAWATAGTCACTGTTACCTACGACAAGCCACACTACGTACCTATAAGCAAGAAATATATTGAAAACATTCTGGTTGAGCTTAAAACGGATCAGAACGAAAACATRGAATTTWCTTATGGTAAAACGATTGTAAAACTCCACTTTAGACCCACCAAAACCTCTCTACATATATAATATTAGTATTATATATTTTTATAAACATAATACAAATAAATGAAAAGGGTTATGGACCACCAACATCTCGACCCTAACCGCTATGTCTCCTACTATGTTGCTCAAGTGGGTAATGGGTTACCCGGCTATTATGGATCCCCGACCATGTACGGTTCGGGGATAGGAGGTAGATTTCGTAACCTCTTTAGGATGGTTTTACCGTTTATGAAGAGAGGCCTCAGCATAGCCAAACCACATTTAAAATCAGCGGCTAAAAATATAGTAAGTGAGGTTGTAGCCAATGCTATGACCAGAAGGGCGTCACCAGATGCCGAGCATCAAGAAGGCTCGGGGCTTATGATGTTGTCTCGAAGACCAAAAAAGAGACCTCCGGGTTTAAGGCGCAGGCCTGCCTCTAAAAAGCGGAGGTTAACCGTTTAATAGAAACTCAGTAAGTCAAAGACGTGGTCAAGTGAGGTCTGGACCAAAAACGATAAAAAGAATACTCGGAAGTATTTTCTAAAAGAACAAGCAACATGGCTCTTTTACACTGCATGTCCTCTGAAGCTATAAAGACAGAGCTCGATCTTTTCACGGCCTCCTTAACCCAACATTCAATAGATAGCCCCACTCTCTGCCATTACAGACAACGGTCCTATATAATTTTTCATACCAGGCCACGGTGACAACTATCTGGACCTCAACAACACCTTGGTGCATTTACGTCTAAAAGTGACCAAAAGAGATAGTACTAATATTGCAGACGATGCCAAAGTGAGTCTCATTAATTACCCAGTGGCCACCATCTTCTCCCAAGTGGACGTGACTTTGGGTGAATGCCTAATCAGTCAAAGCAGTGCCACATACCCTTATAGGGCCATCATGGAGTGTTTCCTCAACTACTCCGAAGACACTCTCAAGACACAATTCAGCGCCGGTTTGTTTAGCAAGGATACTGCAGGAGTCTCTATGGAATCGACAGACCCTTCCACCGGTGCAAACAAAGGACTGGAGGCACGCGCTCGCTACTGTGCCGAATCTCAAGAGTTTCATCTGCTAGGGCCTATACACTCTGACATTTTCTTTCAAGAACGTTTACTCTTAAATTCGGTTGATTTAAGAGTAAAATTAACCAGGGCCAAGGATGAGTTTTGTCTGATGTCTGCCCAGGACGGTGACTTTAGTTTAAAAGTGTTGGTGGCAACGCTTTTTATTTAAAAAGTGTCTAACTCCGGCAGCTCGTCTGGGTCACTCACAGGCTTTGATGAAAGGATATGCCCTTTACCCTCTCCAAAGAATTACCATGAAAACCTTTAGCATACATGTGGGCAGTAGAATCTGCAGTCAAGAAAACCTTTTTCTAGGCCCTTTACCCCGATGCGTGGTTATAGGTTTGGTTGATCACGCCTCTAATACGAGCAGCTTAGATAAAAACCCATTTAATTTTCAACACTTCAATGCAGAGTATGTAGCTCTCTGGCAGGATGGAGGTCAGGTCCCTGCTAAGGCTTTCCAACCACAATTTAATAACATCTGTGCGAGAATTTTACAATCTATTCCTGGCTACAGGGAGGCATCTAAAATATCTCTCTTTACCTATTGACAGAAATGATTTTGCAGAGGGTTACACATTGTATGCTTTCAATTTATCACCTGATGATGACACCTCAGGAAATCTGTTGGTGGTGTCCCAAGGTAATATCAGGCTGGAAATGCGTTTCCGTACACCTTTAGCCTGTACAGTTAGCATGATTGTTTATGCATGCTCTGATTCAATCTTGGAAGTGAATACCCGAAGACAGGTCTTAGTGGATTATTATTAAGGATCGTTGAGCAAAGACATTAATACCCAAGAGTTGGAAGGGCTTATGAGACGATTGATTGGAAAACAATTTTGTGGAGCGTTGGCTTGTGATGAATTACCTATTGAGAAATGGCCATGTTTATTGTCAATACCCATCCTAAACACATGCCGGGTGAACATTGGCTAGCTGTGACATTAGAAGACGAAGGAGGAAGAAAAATCTCAACTTTTTGTGATTCCTACGGCTTTCCCCAAATCTATTAAATAGTTTTTGACCAAAAACGGATCAAAGATATACTGCAGCATCAAACAAGTGCAAGATAACCTTTCCACTACATGTGGTCAACACTGTGTATTCTACCTATGCCAAAGAGCCCGGGGAGTTTCTTTTGAAGATGTTATGTCTCTTTATAATGATGATTTAAGAAGTAATGATAACGTTGTAGCTTGTTTTGTTAGACAATATCAAAAGTGTTCAAATATGTGTCCTTTAAGACCGTGTAATCAAGGCGTATGCTCACGTCAAATGTTTCAAGAATGCCACAAATGTTAAACTGCTTATTTTTTCAAATAAAATMTATTGAATTTAATCATAGTCATTAAAAAGTCTAACCACCCTGAGAGATCGGGATTAGGAAAAGGTCCGGAGATGTTCAGGGGGGTAAATGAGTTATCATCATCCCTTTCATAGGGGGGAGGGGTTGTTGGGACATCTTTAGGGGTGCTGTAGCTCGTTGAAGGTTTTTGTTTTAAAGCTTGAATCTGTTGACYAAGCTTATAGTTGGGTACCCCGAGAGGGGAATGTTGAGGATTGCCAGGGCCTTAAGAAACTGACGCCACCCYGGAGGTCTTCTGTCATCAGCAACCATGTGGGCAGCCGTMGTACTTTTAAGCAAGTCAAGCATATYTGAACCCCTGACAACAGAGCCCTGAAGGATAAACTCTCCTTTGTCATTCCAAGTAGCGGTCCCCTTTGAGTCTTTCATCTTGTTCATAATGTATCTAACATTTTTCCTGTTACGTGCCGGAACATGTGTCAACATGTCATGCATAACTTTATCTTCAACAGACATGTGATCTTCAGCCGGTAAGATCGCAGGTACAGGCATTACAGGGGCTTGGCACTCGCTATGCTCGTCATCTTTTAAGTCTATCCAACTCTTGTTGTGGCACCAAGTYRATTTTATGGGCCATCYCACTCTGTGTTCAACCCCCACGTCTGGCAGCAATACGGCTGGTGATGAAGGGCACGGCTATACTTAGTAAAGGTAGAAGAAAACCCCCAGACTGTTGTATGCTATGTCTTTTCTTTTGAAGACTGGCCCTTTTATRGGCAAAGAGTTTGATCGCGGTCTTTTGTCTCTTTAATTTTTGCAATTGGGTCAGGGTGAGTGGAATGCGTCCTTTGAGAAGATTCAAAGCAATCTCACATAGGGATAATATGAGATCTGAAGAACAGTGACCCAAGATGGCCTTCCGTTCTTTAGCTCTAGCCCCAACTTGGCTTCTCAAGAGGGGCAGGTTTCTTTTTAAACGCAGAGACATAGCGGTTACTTTTTAGGAATGTACGCAGCCGGCCACTCCCATGGGAACAGACCGGTTCGTAGCCTCAGGTGTTCTGGAGTATTTGCTTTAAAATCCACGATTAAATAAGAAAATGGCACTTTGGTAGCATCCTCTTAGCTCCATAAAGTAGGATTTCCTTCCCGGGTACATCTGCTGAGCTAGAGTGTTAATTTGTAGTTTGTCTCTAGGGTTTTTGAACAAAACCATGTAATCAAACTAATGGTACGACTAGTTTTACCTTGGTGAAACACATTCTGCACCAAGTAAAACACGGACAGGTTTCTATGATGAGTATATTGGGTAAAAGCTTGTGCAATTTCGTGATGTTCGCTACCTGCAAATAGCCTATCGTCCAAAACCAGCAGATTGTTTTTATGAGGAGGGAGAAGTTCATCATCAGACAGGGATTCAGGTATTCCTTCAACAAAAACTTGATTTTTATTTTCTTCAACAATTCATCATACTAAGGTTGATAACACGAATAACACCACACAATATTATCAGACTTTTGAGATAACATGTTCAGAATTCTCTAAAATACTTTTTACAAAACAAGTTTTACCACTATTGGATGGGCCTGAGATTAAGGCCCAAAATGGTAGTTGCTACCGGGGGTCAAAACCTTCTACAGCAGTCATTATATCTTAAGCTTTAAGACACACTGGGGCTTGTAGCATAAGTCAGTAGCCAAAGGGCAATGTGGCCCATCAGGTAAAAGCAGTCTCTTGTCATAGACTACTCTGAATCTTTTAGTAAGTGGGGCATTCCTTAGATGGAAGCCCATTTTTTCCCTAACCATTTTTTTGTAGGAGCTCAAAATCTCCAAGTCACTATTCCAATCGTTTATGGACACCTCGACTAAGCGTGTGATTGATTCCAAGTTTACACGCGGGGCATTTTCATAGTTTTGAGTCACGCCTTTGGCTTTCAACAGAACGTGATTGTCTTTAATCCTAAAAGCATAGCTTTTGGGACCACAGGAGGACCATTCTGTGATATGGTCACCATCTTCGAGTTCACTCGTTAAACCACCCAGATAGTTGCTAAGTGGGGTGTTCCAATCACCCTGTTTGCTTACATAGACCACAGAGTCTGTGTCGTGGTAAAGAACCCGCCTCTGAAGCTGCTCCATGAGGGTGTACAGTTCAAGTCGGCCATAGGCCGTGGTAAATGCTGCAAGAAACACATTTACATTACCCGGGGGTAGAACCCACTTCTTGTTACGCCTCCATTGCACCAGGGCAATGTCTTGACTCAAGAATGAAAAATGTGAAATTTRGTATTGGTCTGAAAAAACAAATTCCCAAAATTCTTTGGGGTCTTTAATGATCAACGTTGTTAGCATATCTCTGCGAAAGCTTACCCCAAAGCGAGTTCAAGTACAATTTCAACACATTTCTTTTGGTTTTGTTGACCTCTATTCTGTCAGGGTCACGAAGTATGCCTTCTCTGTCGTGATAGTCTTGAATGTACCTGTCTTTTCTCTCTTGATCTGTGACCGATGCAGGATAGCCTGAAGCCATTTGCTTGCATCTCAAGAAGGTCTTGATGTACTCTTTAAAAAGAGTGTCTGATTTCCTGGAAAGGTTCCACACTTCAAAGATTTTGGCCACACGATACCCCATCTCTAGAGCCTTAGAGAATTCAACTGTGACCCATACACCTGTCAGGGCTCTTTCTTGATCTGAGTGATCACAAGGGTTTTCCTGGTTGTTGTTTTCACTGCAGGTGCGACAAAGGGGAAAGAAAAGTGTTCCTTTAGGTCCCTTGTAAGGCAAGACTGGTATGAACACTCCCCTAGGAGGGTAGACKGTTGCTTTGATCAGACCAAAATAGTTTTGGGGTAAGTCAAAGTCGCGGTGAATAATTTTCGGATGCCCCATAGGATAGCACGAGGAACTCATTACAGGACGGTAAAGGGATGTAAAATCTACATATCCTATTGTCTCGTCGGGTTGCGCTACATACCGAGTAAACAAGTAAACACTTGCCGCATTGGAACTCCGAGTGATCCGGTTCGTCCCAAAACAAAGCGTAATAGATACAGCGCTGCAACCGTTAATTTATTTCTCCAGACAAAGAGGGCTCCATTGCAAAACTCAACTGGTACCAACTTCGTTAGCATGATGGCTAGCAGCTTAGCGTATCTGTCAAGCAGGCTTCAACGTGTCTATTAAGCGGGATTCCGGGACAAGAAATAGCGGTCCTAGCTGTTAAACAAACCGTGTCGCGGAATCCACGTAAAAACAAGTCCTGTATTCGTATTTAATGAATAGCGGTTTTGGTGTAATCAAAACCGAGTGTTTTCCAACATACAATGTTCATCTGCTCCCTCTGATGACGTATCTTACGCACTCTGCATTGCGACATAGAGGTTTATGTATGTGTATGTGTTTTCTGGTGTGTAGTCAGATGTTGTTGTTATGGGTCATACAGTAGGTCTATGTTATTGTTAGGTGAAGTTATGGGCCAATTTGGCATACACTTAGTGTACAAACCCTCATTGTCAGGCTGATGGAAAAATAGCCAAAGAGCATTTTCCTAGTTGAAGTGTTTTTAAAGTATAAAGCAGTTGATTTGCAACCATAACACACAGGACATTCAAATAAGCCTTACAATTAGAATCTGAAAGTAGTGTGAAATGCACTCATAAACAACCTGGAAATGGAGGCAATTTTTGCTGTCAGCTATGAGAACCACATGGTGGTGAATTAGTAAATAGACACAGAGCTTAATGTGAGTTTCCTTGAGTACCACTCCTGATCTTACGCTGATAGTGCGCTGTAATATTCAGAATACATTGTGAAAAACTAAAATAGCTTACCATTTTTGCTCCATGCAGATATACTACATCCATAACTAGCATCCAAATTGCATGTGCATCGCCCCCGTGCGGCAATTTTTAGCAAACACAGAAAGGGGCCTATGTTGGAGACCAAAAGTCATCTGGCACACTGCTTAGGGTTTCAACAACTTTAATAACTTATTTATAGCCTACAATCATCGATGTTACTATTAATGTGTAAACAAGACAAAATATGACTTGTTGCTCACTTGACTGTCTTAAGACAATTGTCAAATAATTTTAGCATTCATTACAGATGTCAATTTTTGTACTAAATCTCATGGTTACGCTCTGGGCATCACCTTTCACAGTGGATTTCCACTGTTGTGGGCCTTTAACCATTTGTCTGACTTTGTTGTTCACACAGGAGAGATATGGGACTATTGTGGATCCTCTGGGGAGCCTCAACAACATCATGATGCTGATGAGGCAGAGAAGAGTCTCTCCAGATCAGAACACCTCAAGAAACACCAGCAGAGACCCACAGGGAAGAGAACTTACCGCTGCTCTGACTGTGGGAAGAGATTCACCTCCTCAGCAGACCTCAAAAGACATCAGAGAATCCATACAGGAGAGAAACCTTATAGCTGTGCTCAATGTGGGAAGAGATTCATCTCCTCATCAGGCATTAAAATTCACCAGAGAATCCACACAGGAGAGAAACCTTATAGCTGCGCTCAATGTGGGAAGAGATTCACCACCTCATCAGGCATTAAAATTCACCAGAGAATCCACACAGGAGAGAAACCTTTTAGCTGCTCTGACTGTGGAAATAGGTTTGGTACTTCAGGATGTTTAAAATCACACCAGAGAACACACACAGGAGATAAACCTTATAGCTGTGCTCAATGTGGGAAGAGTTTTACTAAAGCTGGCAGTCTGACTAAACACCAGAGAACACACACAGGAGAGAAACCTTTTAGCTGCTCTGACTGTGGAAAGAGTTTTGGTACTTCAGGATGCTTAAAATCACACCAGAGAACACACACAGGAGAGAAACCTTTTAGCTGTACTCAATGTGGGAAGAGTTTTACACAGTCAACCAGCCTGATATCACACCAAAGAACACACACAGGAGAAAAACCTTATAGCTGTACTCAATGTGGGAAGAGTTTTACTCAGTCAGGTGGCCTGAAATCACACAAGAGAACACACACAGGAGAGAAAGCTTTTGGCTGTACTCAATGTGGGAAGAATTTTGTGTCATCTGGCTATCTGAAGATGCACCAGAGAACACACACAGGAGAGAAACCTTATAGCTGTGATCAATGTGTGAAGAGTTTTGGTACATCTGGCTATCTGAAGATACACCAGAGAACACACATGAGAGAAACCTTATAGCTGTGATCAATGTGGGTACTCTGATAAAAGATCTGCTCAAACATTAGAAAATACATACATGAAGTTGTTTCATGATATCAATGAAATAATGTCACAATTTAGAATGTTAATGATGCCACAATGTAGAATCCTAAACGTTTGACCCCTGTTCTATTGATTTCAACATGATATGGATATTAGCCTCAGGGGGAAATTCCAGGCTCTGAATTGAAAGAGTACTATTTATGTGATTTAACAAAAAGTGACTAACAAAAAAAGAGTTGTGTTACACTTACCACGTTGGTGACCCACTTGAATCAAAATGCAGCTGACTGTCTTCTGCAGGTTGTCCTCAAACCAGTGAGGTAAAAGATCTCCCATTTCCATGTGTTTTGTTTAGTTGTGTTAGTTTCAACATCACAAACAACCTGATTTCCCACCCAATCGATATCAGTGATTTATTGCTTTTTTGTCAAAACAACAGCGTTTCTGGTGCTTGTGCAGTTTATAAGGTGCTTGTTTAAAAAATACAAGTAATATGATTATTGTGGCAGATGTTTGTGTATATAGCACATTTTATGTTTAGGTTTTCAATTTATCCAAAGCTGTTTCTGCATATTGGTTATTGATTTGGACATGTTAAATATGTGTTTTGACATTGGGCTATCCCACCTAGCAAAATGTCATTGAAAAGACGTTGAAAATAAGACTATGCAATCAAATATACCTCCAATATACGTCGGCTGGAGTTGAAAATATGTATTTTCGGGGGGGGGGGTTTTCAATAAAGTCATTGTAAATAAGAATTTGTTCTTATTAATTGACAAATTTACAACGATGACCTACCGGGGAACAGTGGGTTAACTGACTTGTTCAGGCGCAGAACGACAGATTTTGACCTTGTCAGCTCGGGGATTCAATCCAGCAATCTTTCGGTTACTGTTAAATGAACGTTTACATTTTTCTAAATACACATGGACGCAGCCTATACACCTATAATAAATGTTAGTAACAATCCTACATCACTCAAGTATTTCTTTGCAACATTCAAATGCTAATTGTCTTTATTCCACTACGGAAGAAGCATGACTCAAATCACCTCATATTTCAAACATTCAGCCTGACAAAAGATACATGTTTTATTATTCCATGCCTCACCATTAAGTTAATTATTGCCAGTACATATTAACAAAGGGGTGTACATTTGATTTCGATATTTACAATTTATGTAATATTTAGTCATAATAATTATTTATGCAACCAACT
The DNA here is from genome assembly GCF_002910315.2 of Salvelinus sp. IW2-2015. Taxonomy (NCBI): domain Eukaryota; kingdom Metazoa; phylum Chordata; class Actinopteri; order Salmoniformes; family Salmonidae; genus Salvelinus; species Salvelinus sp. IW2-2015. The sequence continues at coordinate 191,525 of NW_019957588.1, forward strand.
GACAATGTCTGGGTACAATTATACTGACATTGTTGCCCTGCGTTTAGAATTTCAAGGTTAATTCTCAGATGTGCCAACCCAAATGTACTAGAGCATGACATTGGGGACTGGGCCCTGATCCAGTAACATGCCTATCGAGTGAACCCTGAAAAGAGAGAGAAGCTCCAGTGAGGTGGAAAGTTACTACGGATATTGCAGGGAGTTTCCTCTTGAAATCAGACATGTCCGTGGTGGGCACAATTTGGTTGCTGATTGTCTCATGGGTGACTGCATGTTTTTCCGTATTGGAGATGAGTTTTGTTTGGGCTCGTTCCAAGGGGACGAGAGTTCTAGAAGCTAGTGAGTTTTAGGAAGACGAGAGTTCTAGAAGCTAGTCAGTTTTAGGATTCTTGGATATTATTATTTAGAAATACGTGTTATTTATTGTTTTTAATTGTTGACAGCCAGTACACACCATGTTTATATTGTAGAAGGGAATCAATTTAGTTGATTATATTGGGAAATGGAAGTTGTTTTCTGTTGGTGGTGAGCAAACCTGTCCAACTGACTATAGGATATATTTGTTGTCTTAAGGGGGAAGGTGTTACAGGCTTTGGTTTTTCCATTTATGTTTTGAGGTTGGAACTTTAGCACGTATAGCTCGTTAGCACGTATAGCTCGTTAGCACGTATAGCTCGTTAGCACGTATAGCTCGTTAGCACGTATAGCTCGTATAGCTCGTTAGCACGTATAGCTCTTTAGCACGTATAGCTCACCTCGTTAGTCAGTATGTGTTACACCTGTGCTGGCTTGTCCAGCTCGTTAGTGGGAAGGTGTTTCATCTGAGCTGGTCCAGGTTCTATTTAAGAGTGTCTGGCCCAGTGCTCTTGATAGATGTGGAGAGTCAACACCTTTAGTTACTCCACCTTTTTGGTTTGCTTCCTGTCTTTAAGTTTGGTGTGGGTTTGCCTCATCTTGGGCCAATTTGGTTAGTGTCTTTTAGGTCCCAGTGGTTGTTACTAGTCAATTTTCAGTGGACACCCTCAGTGACTTTCAGAGCCTCTCCTAAAAAACAAGTTTATATTTTGGATTGGATATTGCATCCAATTAATATTTTAATCAATGGTATTTCCTTAGGGTGCTCATTAGTCTTTCAGTTGTTAGTCTTCTGTTTGTTGTGTACTAAAAATGTCTGTTTATTTTCATAGTTTTTTCCTGTGAAGCCATTGTGTTGCATCCATGTCTGAGATGTGCTGTATAAATAAAGCTTGATTTGATTTCAACAAATGAAGGCAGTGACTGACCAATCGACAGACTCTTGGTCCCTCTTCGTATGAAAATCAGTATCAATCCCATGTCAAAGGATTCAACTACTGAAAACTGAAACAAACAAATGGATCAAACAGACCAATCCCACTTTTCCAGCGTGCTGAAGGAGTGATGGAGTGGTAAACACCACCCCCGGCTCTACCAGGGGCTTGAGGTGGTCTCCCACAGCTCTGCTTATGACATGTTCTGTGGCCTTGCTGTTCAATTTCTTGACTGCCCCTGCAACACATTTAGTCATATTATATAAAACTCTCAAAGTAATGGATATGGAGCATCTACAGCCTCAGTTACACTTGGCACCTAAATGTGACTTCTGTCATCCGATCACTCTAAGCTGCATTAGGTTCAGATCTACCAGGATGGGCCTTTGACATAGTCTGGACGCAGTCAGGCCACTGAATATGCATAAGCAATGTAAAGAGATGTGGGGAAAAGTACATTCTACCCAAATTAATAATTATAATAATAATTAATATAAAATAACAAATGTGTGTAGGACTGGGGTTCCCCTCGCCAACAGCCAATGAAATTGCAGGGCGCCAAATTCAATCAACAGAAACCTCATAATTCAAATTTCTCAAACATACAAGTATTAGACACCATTTTAAAGATAAAATTCTCGTTAATCCAACCACAGTGTCCGATTTCAAAAASGCTTTTCGGCGAAAGCAGAACATATCATTATGTTAGGTCAGCAACTAGTCACAGAAAGCATTCAGCCATTTTCCAACCAAAGAGAGGAGTCACAAAAAGCATAAATATAGATCAAATTAATCACTAACCTTTGATGATCTTCCTCAGATGACACTCATATGACTTCATGTTACACAATACATGTATGTTTTGTTCGATCAAGTTCATATTTATATCCAAAAATCTTAGTTTACATTGGCGCGTTACGTTCAGTAATGTTTTGCTTCCAAAACATCCGGTGATTTTGCAGAGAGCCACATCAATTGACAGAAATACTAATGATAAACATTGATAAGATACAACTATTATACATGGAATTATAGATACACTTTTCCTTAATGCAACCGCTGTGTCACATTTCAAAAAAACTTTGCGGAAAAAGCAATAATCTGAGTACGGTGCTCAGAGCCCAAGATAGTCAAAGAAATATCCGCCATGTTGTGTAGTCAACATTAGTCAGAAATAGTGTGACAGGTTAAAGGAAATATTAATAGCCTGTTATACATTAAAAAGTATTAGTAAATTCATAGTATGTGAGGATCTTAAAACATCTAAGGTTAAGAAGATCATGCATTCAGTATTAGTTGATAGATTGATAACATTTATATAATTGTGTTAAAATCCGTCAAGCATACAAAGGGTACGAATTGTGAGAGGAATGTGTAAACGTTATGTTGATTACTTTATGTTGTCGTGGGTAAAAGTGTTAATCTGTGATCTACTAAATGCTCTTAATCTATGAGCCTGAGATCGATTGCTCTGGTCTCCACTCAAGTTCACGGAGAATTCGTGGTCTTTTTCTCATTGCACTAAAAGTTCAATGAGTAAACATTCCGTATCACACTCGTGATTCTTTCCCCCATTTTTCAGGTACGTTATTGATGATAAAAAAAGAGTAATTTAAATGTTATAACTCACTAACATGTCAAGAGTGTTTAAGGTGTGTCTTAGTAACATATTGAGGAAGTTAGTTAAGTTTGCAGAGAGTAATATGAGCCCTGCTCGGTTGCAGCTAGCTTCGTACTGCTAGGTACTGCTACGTAGCTGCCATTTTATGTCGATTGTGAATGAACATGTGCGTTGTTAATAAGAGATTTTGTGGCGTTATTTGTGTAATGGTTTTTCAAACACTTTATTGCCTGTTGATAAATTGAGTTATGGTTTACTGAGTTAAAGCTTTGTGCTTGACAGTTATATTGAAAATAGTATTTGTTTCAGTGATGTACAGTGTATACTGTTGTGACTTGAATAAGCCTTGTACCCTACAAAACTATCTTTTCCTGTAGATCTGTTATTCTGTAAAATGTGTTACTTATGTAAAATGATTGCACTAAAAGTTCAATGAGTAAACATTCCGTATCACACTCGTGATTCTTTCCCCCCTTTTTCAGGGGTGTAACAATAGCATTATAAATATTCACTTACCTTTGATGATCTTCATCAGAATGCACTCCCAGGAATTCCAGTTCCACAATAAATGTTTGATTTGTTCGATAAAGTTCCACATTTATGTCCATATACCTCCTTTTGTTAGGGCGTTTGGTAAATAAATCCAGCGGAAAGGTCAGACGAAAACTCGAAAAATTATATTACTGGTCGTAGAAATATATCAAACTAAGTATAGAATCAATCTTTAGGATGTTTTTAACATAAATCTTCAATAATGTCCCAACCGGAGAATTCCATTGTCTGTAGAAAAGCCATGGAACGGGAGCTACCTTTCTCATGAACGTGCGTCACCAGTTCTGGGCACTCTGCCAGACCTCTGACTCAATTCCCTCTCATTCAGCCCCCCTTCACAGTAGAAGCCTGAAACAACGTTCTAAAGACTGTTGACATCTAGTGGAAGCCTTAGGAAGTGCAACATGACCCATATCCCACTGCGTATTCAATAGGGCTGAGTTGAAAACCTACAAGCCTCAGATTTCCACTTCCTGGTTGGATTTTGTCTCAGGTTTTTGCCCGCCAATGAGTATGTTATACTCACATAATCATTCACCAGTTTTAGAAACTTCAGAGTGTTTTCTATCCCAATACTAATAATAATATGCATATATATAGCATCTGGTACCGAGTCAGGCAGTTTACTCTGGGCATATTTTCATCGCAAAGTAATGAAATGCTGCCCCCTAGCCCAAACATGTTAATAACTTCTTATGGCTGCATCCCGTAACGGATCGATATGAAACAGCCAGTGAAGTGCAGAACGCCAAATTCAAACAACAGAAATCTAATAATTAAAATTCCTCAAACATACATGTATCTTAAACCATTTTAGAGGTAACTTTTTTTAATCCCACCAAAGTGTCCGATTTCAAATAGGCTTTACAGCAAAAGCACCACAAAACGATTATGTTAGGTCACCGCAAAATCACGAAAAACACAGCCATTTTTCGAGCCAAAGACAGGAGTCACAAAAAGCAGAAATAGAGATAAAATGAATCACTAACCTTTGATGATCTTCATCAGATGACACTCATAGGACTTCATGTTACACAATACATATATGTTTTGTTCGATAAAGTTCATATTTATATCCAAAAACCTCAGTTTACATTGGCGCCATGTTCAGAAATGCCTCCAAAATATCCAGAGAATTGCAGAGCCACGTCAAATAACAAATACTCATCTAAACTTTGATGAAAGATACATGTTTTACATAGAATTAAAGATACACTTGTTCTTAATGCAACCGCTGTGTCAGATTTCAAAAGGCTTTACGGCAAAAGCACAATATTCAATAATCTGAGAACAGCGTTCAGCCACAAAAGGAAGCCATACAGTTACCCGCCAAATTGTGCAGTCAACAAAACTCAGAAATAGTATTATAAATCTTCACTTACCTTTGCTGATCTTCGTCGGAATGCACTTCCAGGACTCCCACTTCCACAAGAAATGTCCATTTTGTTCAGTAATGTCCATCATTTATGTCCAAATAGATATTTTTGTTAGCGTGTTTGGTAAACAAATCCAAAGTCAGGAAGCGCGTTCACTAAAAGCAGACGAAATGCCAAAAAGTTCCGTAACAGTCAGTAGAAACATGTCAAACGATGTATTGAATCAATCTTTAGAATGTTTTTAACATAAATCTTCAATAACGTTCCAACCGGAGAATACCATTGACTTCAGATGTGCGATGGAACAGAGCTCCCTCTCATGTGAACGCGCATGGTCAGAGAATGGTCAGGTCATGGTAGACCTGACTAATTCCTGTCTCCTTCGGCCCCATTTCACAGTAGAGGCATCAGACAAGGTTCTACAGACTGTTGACATCTAGTGGAAGCCGTAGYAAGTGCAAACAGATCCATATCCCACGATGTATTCAATAGGGGCTGGGTTGAAAATCGCCAACCTCAGATTTCCAACTTCCTGTTTGGATTTCTTCTTGGGTTTTTGTCTGCCATATGAATTTGTTATACTCACAGACATCATTCAAACAGTTTTAGAAACTTCAGAGTGTTTTCTATCCAATACTAATAATAATATGCATATATTAGCAATTGGGACTGAGGAGCAGGCAGTTTACTATGGGCAACTCTGGGCACCTTTCATCCAAGCTACTCAATACTGCCCCTGCAGCCATAAGAAGTTTTAAGCTCTGTGTCTATTCACTAATTCACCACCATGGGGGATAACTCAGGGGAGTTCTCATAGGCTAACAGCAAATATAACCTCCATTTCCAGGTTGCTTATGAGTGCATTTCACATTACTTTTGGATTATAATTGTAGGGCTCGCTTGAATCTCCTGCTTAATATGTTTGTGTTATTGTCGCAAATCAACTGCTTTATACTTAAAAAACACTTCAACCAGTAAAATGCTCTTTGGCTAGCTTTTCTATCAGCCTGACAATGAGGGTTTGTATACTAAGTGTTTAACAAACAATAACATAGCAGAGGTCGACAGATTATGATTTTTCAACGCTGATACCGATTATTGGAGGACCAAAAAAAGTACCAAAAAAATGTGTAATAATGACAATTACAACAATACTGAATGAACACTTTTATTTTAACTTAATATAATACATAAATAAAATCAATTTAGTCTCAAATAAATAATGAAACATGTTCCATTTGGTTTAAATAATGCGAAAACACAGTGTTGGAGAAGAAAGTAAAAGTGAAATATTTGCCAAAAGCTAAACTTTTAAGTTCCTTGCTCAGAACATGAGAACATATGAAAGCTGGTGGTCCCTTTTAACATGAGTCTTCAATATTCCCAGTTAAGAAGTTTTAGGTTGTAGTTATTATAGGAATTATAGAACTATTTCTCTCTATACCATTTGTATTTCATATAACTTTGACTATTGGACTATAGTATTGCCAGCCTAATCTTGGGAGTTGATAGGCTTGAAGTCATAAACAGAGCTGTGCTTCAAGCATTGCGAAGAGCTGCTGGCAAACGCAGGAAAGTGCTGTTTGAATGAATGCTTACGAGCCTGCTAATCTATCAAATATCAAATCATAGACTTAATTATAATATAATAAACACAGAAATACGAGCCTTAGGTCATATTCAATTTAATATCGCTCCTCACCGACCCAGGAAGGGGCGGGGCCAAAAAGGTGTTGTACCTCGTTTCCCTCCTTCAGGGAACACTAATTATAGTCATAAAGTTACGCTCCCTTTCAGTCGATCAACTTGAGGTACAACATACTATGGGGAAATACAATCATTCCCCATGCCGACCCAAACGGATACTAAATGAAACGCCCCATGGCAGACCACCCAGACCTGACCCCGCAAGATGCGTCAGTTTTGTAAATMTATTCATTGTCTTTTGTTTGAAACACTCCTGTCAATGCGTTGAGTAAGGATGCACACCTGATTACCCATATAGAAGTAGGATTAATCTCCCTGGCCTGCACACAAATGTAGGCCTATAAATGTGCCCATTTGGGGATGTTGGATAGTACTTCTAATTGTCATAACGCACCACCACTAATGAGTTGTGGAGCTTCTCAAAGCACATTTTTTTCTCACCTCAAACAGCAAGTAAACAAAGTGAACTGATTGCCCCCCATCTATCTTCAGAGATCGTGCTGCTAGGTGACCTAAACTGGGACATGCTTAACACCACGGCCATCCAACAATCTAAGCTTGTTGCCCTCAATCTCACACAAATMATCAATGAACCTACCAGGTATAACCCCTAAGCCGTAAAACACGGGCACCCTCATAGATATCATCCTAACCAACTTGCCCTCTAAATGCACCTCTGCTGTTTTCAACCAAGATCTCAGCGATCACTGCCTCATTGCCTGTATCCGTAATGGGTCAACGGTCAAACGACCTCCACTCATCACTGTCAAACGCTCCCTGAAACACTTCAGTGAGCAGGCCTTTCTAATCGTCCTGGCCCGGGTATCCTGGAAGGATATTGACCTCATCCCGTCAGTAGAGGATGCCTGTTTTTTTTTTTTAAATGCCTTCCTCACCATCTTAAATAAGCATGCCCCATTCAAGAAATTTAGAACCAGGAACAGATATAGCCCTTGGTTCTCTCCAGACCTGACTGCCCTTAACCAGCACAAAAACATCCTGTGGCGTTCTGCATTAGCATCGAACAGCCCCCGTGATATGCAACTTTTCAGGAAAGATAGAAACCAATATACACAGGCAGTTGGAAAAGCCAAGGCTAGCTTTTTCAAGCAGAAATTAGCTTCCTGCATCAGAAACTCCAAAAAGTTCTGGGACACTGTAAAGTCCATGGAGAATAAGAGCACCTCCTCCCAGCTGCCCACTGCACTGAGGATAGGAAACTCTGTCACCACCGATAAATCCACTATAATTGAGAATTTCAATAAGCATTTTTCTACGGCTGGCCATGCTTTCCACCTGGCTACCCCTACCCCGGTCAACAGCACTGCACCCCCACATCAACTCGCCCAAGCCTTCCCCATTTCTCCTTCTCCCAAATCTAGTCAGCTGATGTTCTGAAAGAGCTGATGTTCTTTCGAAAATGATCTGCCGAAATTGTTGCAACCCCTATTAC